>NC_056734.1:352659579-352962079 GCF_019279795.1 Protopterus annectens | reverse complement strand
CATTTTGGAGACAGAAGGTTGAGAGCTGTGTGTGTGTGTGTGTGTGTGTGTGTGTGTGTGTGTGTGTGTGTGTGTGTGTGTTTGTGTGTGTGTGTGTGCGCTTGTGTGTGTGCGTGTGCCAGCAATTTAGCTTTGTGCACTTAGGGAATCTGTGCAGGGGAAAGTGCAGTAACTTCACTCAATTCAGATTGCTAATGCAGCTAAGTAGTGTAGCTCAGTGTGTGTGTGTGTGTGTGTGTGTGTGTGTGTGTGTGTGTGTGTGTGTGGGGGGGGGGGTGTTGGTGTGTATAACACTAAAAACAAAATATTTGGGTATACCCACCTTATTTATATCTTCTTTCAACCTGAAATTGTAAAAGCAGTGCCATCTTCTATATGAGAAAGCAAGGTAAGCTCCATGCAGGGAATGCCTGTTGAAAGTCCAAGAATTTTGCATGCAATCCTTGGAACAGCAAAAATGTAAGTGTGATTAGATGGTATATACAGCAGTTCTGAAACTGTGGCATTCTGGTCTATCCCCCCTTATCTGAGCTACAACAAACTCAGTATTTGCATGTAAATTGGTGTATGAGGTTTAACCCCTTTACTGACCTCAAGGTTTCGCCTTTCCCTGCAAACTGCTTTAAAGGATTAACAGTGAGTTTACAAATTCACTGTTTTTTTAAAAAAAATCCCGGTTTAATTTTTAAAGTGTCAGAAATTATAGTCATGGATCTTCAACTTCCAACAATGAACCCTTGTGCCAGTTAGGTACTGACATAAACTGGTGTAAGGCTTCCATGAAAACTTCATGTTGTTCTACATTCTCTTCTGTTCTTCTCGACTTTCTAAGGGTTGTACATCACCCATTTGTGCCACCATCTAACTTTTATGTGTAGTGGTTGAAATTTGCTGTTTTTATATACTAGAAGTTAGCAAATAGGAGTCTGCAATTAAAACGTAATGCTCTAAACTGAGCAGCATGGCCACAACAGCATGAATCTAGCATACCAAGTGTATAAAGAACCTAAACGTATATAGTCACACAAACTGGCATCATGCAACTGCAGTCAGTAAAAAACAAAAACAAGAGTTGTTGCAGTTATATTCTCACTTAAAGGTTGCTGAATCTTGGAGAGTGGTGTTTACAAAACTAAAACAGAATGTTTCTCTCTTTCTCTCAGATGCTGTGACTTCCAACTTCAGAAAAACACAATACAGTTTGAACCATACCTCTCAACTGTAATAATTTTGATTGAAATTTTAGCTGTGTTCCTCTTAATCCCTCCTAAAACTGGTGACTTTTGGAAAAAAGGTGGTGAATTATACTTAATAAATAACAACAATAATTAGTGTCATAAACTTTTTTTTACTTCAGAAAATGTACATTCACATCTTCTTATTTTATCAATATCTGAAGTGAATAGCACTAATATTTTAAAGGTGTCACAATTGTCCCAGATTATTTCTGTATTTGTCCTTGATTCTTTTGACATTTGTGGCTGATTGGTTGAGAGCTATGATTTGAACCACCACACATAGGTTCATAGGTTCATACTAGGCTATCTGCCCTAGGGCATTTATAAGCCTAGCCAGAGTGTGTTTGGCTTTCACCACCCATTTTAAATTAATTGTGCTATGGCCTTTTTCGAGGTTAGTATACTGTGCCTCTGTCTAACAGTGACACTGAAGTGATACCCGGGGTAAACCTACGATCTCCCATCCACTCATCAAGATTCCTCTTGAAGAGAGTCAGTGAGGGACTCTGCCTAACCTGGACTGGGATTTTATTCCAGAGTGAAGGGAGCCTCTGGGTTATGAATCTGTCCCTCCAGCATGTCCTATTTATTTCAGTGCTGAGGTTCAAGTCTCTCGAGCGCGTAGCTCAATGGGATTTGGATTTTCTGAGGTGCAGCATGTCCATTAATTCCGGGTTGGACATGGCTTTATACGTCAGGCACAGATCGCCTCTGAGCAGGCGGTATGCCACTGAGTAGAGCTGGAGTTTCTTTAACCAGGCAGCATAAGGCATCTGTTCGAGCCCTTTGATCCTCTTGGTGAGGTACTTTTGGGGTCTTTCCAGTTGCTGCAGGTGTCTGGTAAGGTACATCCCAAAAGGGGCATTGTACTCAATTATGGGCCTGATGAGGGATGTGTAAAGAGGCATGATGACCTCCCCTGATCTAGATGTGAATCCCTTCATGATTAGGTGGGCTATATAAAATGTTTTTCTAACCACTTTGGCCACGTGGTTGTCAAATGAGAGATTGCTATCAACTTGGGTCCCCAGGTCCCTAATTACTTCTTCCGTACTTAATGGATTACCACCTATGTGGTAATTTGTGGGCACTTTGTTTTTGCCAAAGGGGATGACTGTACACTTTTTGGCGTTTAGCTTGAGGCCATGGCTCTGGCACCAGTTGTCTGTTTCTATGAGGCCCTTTTGGAGGATGCTTGTGACAGCTGGAGAGTCGATTATGGTGCCCAGTTTGCAGTCATCTGCGAACTTGGTCAGCCACAGTCCTTCCATGTTGGCCTGTACCTCCGAGAAATATATACCGAACAAGAGAGGTCCCAGGACTGAGCCTTGTGGGATGCCACTTGTAACTGGTTTGGAGTCTGACATGGCTTCAGCAATTCTAACCATGTGGGTTCTGTCCTTGAGCCAGTTTGCAACCCATCTAGTGACATAGGGGTTTATATTTAAGCTGGTGAGCTTATCTATAATGCCCGAGTGGGGTATTGTATCGAAGGCTTTTGCGAGGTCCAGGTAGGCTGTGTGGACCACCTTCCCCTCATCAATGGCCTTGGTGACTGTTTTAAAGAAATCGACCAGGTTTAAGAGGCAGGATCTGCCCTTAACAAAGCCAAACTGGGTAGGATCCAGTGTCTGTAGGTCCCCAATATCTTTATTTATGAGGTCCATGATGATCCTCTCCATAGCTTTGCAGACCAAGCTAGTCAGGCTTATGGGGCGATAGTTTCCAGGATCCGTTGAGGCACCACCTTTGTGGAGAGGGACCACTGTTGCTGTACGCCACTCTTTGGGTACATATCTTGTAGTAAGGCTGAGATTGAACAGTAGTTTTATGTTTGCGTTTAGCTCTTCTTGGAGTTCATGTAGGATGCAGCCCGGGACACCATCTGGTCCCATTGATGCTGTGTTTTTTGCTTTGGAGAGAGTGGCTCTTACCTGAGCATCTGAGATGTCAGGGGCAGCACGCTGCTGGGATAGATATTTGCCCTTTTGGTGGGAAGGGGAGAAGTTTGCGCTGAACCTGTCAGCTAGGATGTTGGCAATGTCTGTGGGTTTGGTGTATTTTTGTCATTTTGGACTAATTCTGAGCATATCTGGGAATTCCACCCAGGTTCCTAACATAACTAAAGAAAGCCTTGTGATTATCCTTAGTGTCCTGTGCAATTTTTCTCTCAAGCTGGCCTTAGATGATTTTATGAGTGCCCGTAGTTTTTGCTAATACTGATCAGAGATGCCTTCCTTTTTTGGGATTTTGCTCTATCATGTAGTAGCTTCCTCCTTCTATTGTATAGTTTGTTTATGGCTGGGGTCCACCAGACAGGACGTCTGCCTTTGGAGGATTGGGTCTTGGTTTTATTTGGGATTGCATGATCCATGCATTCCTGAAGGTGTTCATAGAATGCGTTTATAAAGGATTCTGTGGTCTGGGCCATATTTTCCACAGGCCCGGGGACTTTGAAGTATTCCACCTCAGTTTTGAGGAGTGTGAAATTTGCTTTAGAGAAGTTTTCTGGGCAGGGGGTGGGGTCGGGATGTGACTATCCAGTGAGATTAGTTTATGGTCTGATCTTACCAGTGAGGGATACACTTCTGGTCTGGAGCATAGAGTCCCCATGTTGGTGATGATCAGGTCCAGTATGTTTTTCCCTCTTGTGGGAGTGGTAACAAGTTGTTCCATAGCATTTGAGTTTATAAATTCTAGGAACCTTTGGGCTAGGGTGTTGGAGCTAGAGTAATGCTCCCAGTTTATGTTTGGGTAGTTGAAGTCGCCCAATGTAATGGTGTTTGGAGAGACCTTCATATTTTCCAGTGTTCTCAGGAAGGCCGAGTGGGGTTCCTGGGTTTGGGAGGGTGGTCTGTAGCAGGCTATAAACTGGAAGGCAGTTTTACCCACTGTTAGTTGCACATGGATAGTCTCTGATGCTTCGTGCTGTGCCACCAACCTGGAGGTGTGGGTATCTTTGACAAATATTGATACTCCCCCTCCTTTTGTGGTTCGGTCCAAGTTTTGGGGCTGAAAAGCATGGTATGAGGTATAACCTGGTAGTGCTGGGGTGCTCTCGGGAGCCTTTAACCAGGTTTCTGTTACTGCACAGATATCGATGTTCTCCATGCTAAGGAGAGTTTCGAGTGCGTGCACCTTGAGGTTTAGACTTCTGGCGTTGAGTAGCATTACTCTTAGTTTCTTATACCTTGTGATACCTATGGAGGTGGGTTTGTCTTTTGAGCCTTGCCTAAAAAAGGCACTATGGGGGTAGCAAGAGCCTTTGCCAATATCCAAAAGCCCAGAGGTGACAGGTGCAAGCCGTCCCTAGCGAAGCATCGTGGCTTGTCGAGCATGTCATCCCAGGCTGACCGGCATTGAATCCCCTTTGAATGACACCAATACTTAAGCCAATTGTTGAAATTGATCATCTTGTCTTCATATTGTGGCATCATTCTTGGTGACGGCAAGATGCTACTCAAGGTCAGGGTCATACCGGCCTGGGATACATGCTCAGAGAGCTCCTCTATGTCTCTTTTCATGTAGTCCAGGGAGGTATGTCTCAGGTCATTCACACCAGCATGGACAATGACTGAGTCATATTTGTACTTGCCTTGGAGTGACCTGAGTGTTTGTGTTATGTGGCGGATTCTAGTGCCCGACAGGCAGCTCACCGTGACCTTCTCCTTGTTCAGCCTGGTGAGCGGGACGTCAGTGTGCCTGATGATAGAGTCACCTATTACAAGTATATCAGGTGTGTTGTTTAGCCTTAAGGGCTGTGACTGTTCGGCACACTGGCTTTATGAGCTATGTGTTGCACGTGTTTTGTTTTGGGGTAGTGGTTGCTTGGGTGTCTGCTTTGGAGGTCTCTGCTGCTTAGGCAGATTTTTATTTAGAGCCTCTGAGTATGTTTTTGTGTGTTTATGTGTTTGGTTTGCTGTCGTGGTAGGTCTATGTGAGACTGGAATTGTAGTTAGTGTGGTTTCCTTCTCCTCCTGACTGGTTACGCCAGTACTGAGTTGAGAGAGCTTAGCCTCCAGTTTGGCTATATGGTTGCATCTCTCACATGTGTTGGAATTTGTTGGGAGGAGGAGCGGGTTGTCTGTGTACATGAGGCAGTTGTAACATTGCCTCAAGATTCCCAGATTCACCAGCTGGACCGGAGAAGAGATTGACAACTGACCTTTGGACATGCTAGAATAGTATTGGGAATTCCTTTATAATTGAAAAAAGGGCCAATGGGGAACAAGGTACTCAAGGGGAGTTTGTGAGGGTGTAGTGCTTTTAATTTTTTAGTGCTGACATATAATTGCTTATAAATAAAGTCTTTGTTGGTGGAGTGAACGCTCCTCCAAATATCCTCAGAAATAATAAAAATGTCAAAAACGATCAGGAGGAAAGCGAAACAAGCAGGAGCTATATCAAGTAACAGTACTATTCTTCTTAGAAATACAAACTGCACATAAAATCCAATGTTGTTCTTCACACAGGTTCAAATTGCACGCAAAATCCAATAGCTAGCATAAATCACGGTCCACTAGGATATCAGTAAAAAAGTTTATTGCACATAGAGTAAGCGCTTTCACCTAGACGGCTTCTTCAGACTCATGTGTGTTACAGGTAACTTAAATGCAAAAACGACAAACAGTAACTTTCTTTCAAGTAAAACAAGGAAATAAGTACAATAAGCAATGCAGATATCACTAGGGATCCACAGAAGCGCTGAAAAAACGCGTTTTAGGTGGAATTAGTGTTTCAGGGAAATAACAAGCAAACAAACAACAAGCATATAAACAATGCTAGATTCAGCAGGCCTGGATCTAGTCTATGCTACAGCAAACAAGGTGTACCAATTTCAGTAAGAAACAGTTCAAATATGCAGGCACTATAAGCCTTTAACCAGAAATTCCCAGCTCAGAAGGGCAGAGTCCAGCCTCTCCTCCCACAAGAGTGCAGACCACGCACCTTCTTAATGTAAAATAACTGGCCTGAAGCCCAAGTGCTTAAACCAGAACTAATACACTTTTAGAATAACAGACACTGAGCCCTCAATCAGCAGTTCCCAACTTAGAAGGATGTAAGCTACCTGTCCTGCCACCACAGTGCAGGCCACAAACCTTCCTAATGTAAAACAACTGGTCTGAAGCCCAAGTGCTTAATCCAAAAGACTTAGAATGAGTTACACCAAGCAGTAATAAATACAACTGAGTACTTTTAAGATGACGCAAAAGCAAAATAAAGTAGGAAGAAACACAAATACAGTAAAAGCAGATACATTTTTTTTTGTAGGTCCTACAATGTGGAAACAAATGAGAAAGAGCAAGCAATGATAACATTTCTCTCTTCTATATATTTTTTCATAACATAAGGTTTCTTCTTGACAGTCATTTGAAACACCACACCAGGATATTTATTATAATAAAATCATTACTACTGTAGGAGAGAATTACAACTAAAGGATTACAGATATTTTTGCTATTAAAAGTAGGCATATACAGATGTTGAAATTTCCAGACTCTGTCTGGAGGATTATTCTACTATTTTATAAGACTTTAATAAACTTAAAGGTAAACTCCACCTTCTCCTACAGTTTAACTCAGTTCTTAGGATGTTTTTTTTCTGTACAATATGATTACAGTACTATGTAGGTAGATACCTTAAACCTGCTTGTACTTCATAAAACTTTCATTTCTTCACTTTGGTATCAAAGGAAGGGAAAGACCACCAGCCTTTTTAAAGTTTAACTTCTCACATAAGTTGCAGAGGAATTTGTCTAGACCTGCATGACATACCACAGACACAGAGGCATTTGTAGTCAAGAGCTCAGGCTGATGTAAACAAGACAGACAGGTGTGAAACTGCTATCCATTGTCTTTATTATAGAGAAGAAGAGAACTTAAACTGATTCACAGCTGCTGCCTTTCAAAGCAAAACAGAGCAATTAGATCAGTCAGTGGTTCAAAGGCAGTTGTCACCTGTTTTGACAAATTTACATAAGCAGCATCACAGTATTGCAATGCTAAGCTTTAAACTTTAAATGTTTGTTATTTATACTACTTTACATTTTAAGATGACTTGAATGTAGTATTAAAGATGTCTGTGACATTTACAGAAAAGTCAGAAAATATTTTTCTTGTAATTTATGTAAAGTATCAGCACATTTATCAAAGTGTAGGGGGAGGGGCTGTCAATTCATCTTGGACTACAAAAAGATACTTTGAACAAAGGCCTGCAATTTATCTACTGTTTTGGTTGCAGCAGTATAATTCCTTAGTATACTATAAAACAAGCCCTGAGACACACACAAATGAGAGCCATTCAGGAAATAAAAGAAGCAGTCCTGTTACAGACAGTGACTGACATTAATCCCATTATATGTCAATGGAATGGGAATACACCACAACTTACTTATGTCTAGCATGACTCATATAAAACAGACTTGAAACAGATTATGGAAAGAGAAAGCCTTGAAGAAAAAGAAGATCATGCTGATATGACAAGCCCCACTGACAGCCATTTTGCAGAAAACATATTAAAATTCTATAAGAAGCAGTCAGAGTGATTTTGAGATGTTAAAATAACTCAGAAAACAAAGTGAAAAATACATGTTTTTAGTTCTAAGGCAGAGTTTTCCTTTAAGGAAGCAGAATTCTCTTTATCTTGGCAGTCAACTTTCTGCACATTGATCAGCAAGTCGGACTTACTGTGACAGATGCTCAGAGTATCAAAACTTTGAATGCCTACCATAACACTAAAACACTTCAAATCGCAAAGATTCAAAAAAGCACAAAATGTATTTTTCTTGTAGGGGACAAGCTCCCCTGCTAATTATATATTCCAACTCTGATATCACACTACAGTGCAGAAAGGGCATTTTTCCCAATCCCTACTGTCACTTGTTCTCATACTGAAAATAGTACATTTGATCTGATGTACAGGCTTTTTTTCCATTCAGAAAGTTGCCCCATTGATGGGTTGAAGGGAACCCATATATAATGCATGTGTGTGTGGTTACAGTACATATAGTTGAAATGACTACTTTTCGATGTTTTTGGGTGGTGGAATTAAGTGCAAGGTTTGCTGAGTGGTGGAATAGGTGAATTTTATTTCTTTGAATTCATGACAAATGGGATTGGGGAGTAATGTTGAAACTTGCAATTTGTAACAGGAGTTTCGGCACTGGGGTTGAGTGTGTGTGTATGTGTGTCTTTTGTAATGGTACTAATAAAGAAAGAGTTTTTAGTACCTCAGTGTGCAGATTTGGGATTAGGAGCAATTATAGGGGTAGGGTTATGTTTAGCAGACATGAGTAGGGTACTGCATGGGGGCTATCATTTTTGTTTCTGTATGTAATGCATGGAGCACGGAGATTATACTTCAATACCTGGAAAAAAGATACATTTGCTAACAGCTTTCCCAGTGCAAGTCCCAATATTAACAATGTTTGGGGAGGGGGGGGGTTAATAATTGTTAAGCACCTAATAAACTCTGTTATGAATGGATCTCATCCTGGGGCTAACACCAGACATTCCTAGTTGGCAAAAAACAGTGGCAGAAAGTGAAATGGCTTTGTTTCTACCTGTTGCCTATGTTTCTCAACTGTCCCTGAGTTTGTCTCATAGTTTTGATCAATCCCTCACATGTTTTTGATTTTCTGGTAAATCACTCAGTTTTACACACATTTACTAATACCAGACATTAGAGTTTCATACTTCTTAGTTTTCAGAGCATATATATTGATGCAAAACATGTTGCTCTATTAATTCTTTAAATGAATAAAAGCAGTATTTAAAAACTTCCCTGACTTTGATCCTCTGTCCCCCATTCATTTTGTCCAGAATATTTAATTAAAGCAGCTGAGAGTTGTGCTGCTGTATGTTTGACAGCATTAAGTGCTTTACGGGCTTTTAAAGCCAGCAAAACCCTCCATATTTCTACAGTTTTTCTATAATTGGTAGACTATAGAGTAGATAAAGTTCCATGCACTACAAAGAATTTTGATAAGGTCAACAATCCTAACCTTTTATTATGTATTCTCAACATGGATGCCTAGATTCATTTCTTGGTACATGTAAGATATTTTTCTCTGTTGTTCTGTTTTTCATTTCTTTCATCCAATAATACATATAATATTAGGTGCTGCTTGCACTATAGTGATTTACATAATTTGATGTCTAATTATAGTAAGTTGATCACATCTGTTTATTACCATGAACCTTGTGATTTTTACTTTCTGAGCCTGCGGACTATTCACTCTCCTATTCCCTGGGCATCATACAGTCAGGTGTGTAGTTGTTCTTTATTCTCTAACACCTACTTCCTTCATGGCTTCTGTACCACATGGCTTCTGCTGGAGTGGGGATCCCACATCCTTTACATGCATGCACATGCTTGCACTCTCATTGTCAGGCAGTTATACTTATGATCCAGTACATGCAGCTCACCTAGCGCAATATTGTGCAGTACTCCTATCCTCCACTAGGAGCCATTAGAGTGACAGGACTAGCACCAAGGATGAGCAAGACAATGGCAGCTGCTCATTCTCTCCATTCCCCTGGGCAACTCCTCAATTTCCCAGACTGCCAATCAGTACCAGATAATTTGTTTGGATTCTAAATGAAATTGCACTGGAATAATCATTCTGCATAGCTGAAAAAGGTGACAATAAGACAGATACAAGATCGCTGGAGCCAGGCAAGTCTGAAATTATATTTTAGGTAAATGAATAACAATAGATGACTTACATCAATTAAAGATAATTTTCAAATCTATGGAAGTATTAAGTATACTGCTACTAAGAGTTAAAATAAAAGTATTGTGGGTAGTAAAAAAAAAAAAAAACAGGAAGCACTTTATTAGAGCTCATCCTGCTATAGATAAGATTTATTTTAGAAAATGGATGACTTAATCTACTACTTCATGATGAAATGACTATATAGGTGCAAAACCACAAGCCTTGAAGATGTCCTTGTTTGTTCCAGTCTTAGACAACTGTTTTCAAAGCTAAGCTTCTGTGAAAAGTAAGGTACAAGTAAATCTGATAATGAGGAGGGTACAATGATTTGACCATTATATAACAGCAACATCTGTGTTGTAATTTTCTTTTCCATCCAATTTTCTTTCTTCCAAAACCTTTTGCATTACACGGAAGTACTGTTTTTATTTATGATATGGGGTTTAGCCTTAATATAACCTGCATTTTGCATTCATTTCTTAATACACTGTAATTCAACCACTGTATGTGATATTTAAGAATTGTATATACAGTTCATGGACTAGTTCTGGCAGAAATTTTTTTTTTTCTTACTGGTTGAAGTAGTTTTTCAACTATGGATTGTCCCAAGAGTAACCCAAAACTTAAATCTTCTTGTGATTTTCTGGGAAGTATTTATCTTGAAGTGTAAAAGAATGTTAGCAAAATAGTCTCTTTTGAGAGTCAAAACTCAACGTTAAGTCAAAGGCAGCATGCGAAAAACAGAGCGATGACTCACCAAAGCATTTATAGAAGATACTAACAGGACTTCACCTTTATGAACCTTTTTATGAAAGAATCATATTCAGATTAATTTCACTTCAACTCAAAAAGACAATGGAAAGACTAGTAAAGCATGTGCTTTGGAGATCCTAAACGTAAATGGTCTACCCGAAGAGTCACACCATGGCTTCACAGATGAGGTCATAAGAGTCTATCATGATCACTTAATTGAGAAAAACAGCTACCGTTGCTGTACATTTAATTCACACCCATGTTTTTTAATGGCCTGTGCAGAGTGAAAGGAAACGGCTAATACGGACATCACTATATAAATTCTATGTTCCAATAGGAAATCTGTCATCAGTCTTAACTTTCTTTCTGTTTTAAATGTTAGTTAATGTTAAGTAGTTTTATTTACAGCCATAATGCTTAGAGCAATACATATGGCATGAAAGTCAGCAGTGATGGCAATATCCCATTGGCAATGCAACTCAAATGATGCAGAAGATGGATTTCATCATGATAAGTGGAACAGCATTTCTATCATGGAGTTAACCTCAGGACTGAGATGTATAATGGCTACTGCATAGTGCAAGACATGACCACAGTCTATATAAAACTGCGTTTGCAGGAAAGTATACGTTTTTCATGAAGGCATTAATGATTGCACAACAGGCAGTGAAGGAGACACACTGCAATAAAACAAAACATCCAGTGGCTAGAGCAAATTCAATAAATCTATACATTTTCTAGATAGCGAGTATGTTACTGCTTTTATTTACTGGAGTACAACGAATAATTTATGCTGATGAAGCTGTTCTAAAAATTGTTAGAACTGTGATCTGTGAACTGCAGGTCTTCCTACTTAATTGCCAGTTCTAAGTCTAAAAACTGTGTTGATGATTAATTGTGAGTGCATTCATTGACACTGTGTTATAGCACTAATGACTTTCAGCAGCTTGCAGTACTTTCTATAATCCAAAATATGAGTGAAATTAGTATAGTTGAAGTATTTATGCCTCATGTGGTAAATAAGGCTAAGCATGAATAAATTTGTTGCAGCTAAAAAAAAAGAAAGTGTCCATTTCTGCCAGGAATGAATGTGTTATGCAGTGATGTTCTGCAATTCTATAACTTACTGACACTTTTAGGCACAACAGAGTAATCTCAGCCATGATGTGAAGGTAACATGCAAAAACATCTAAGAAAAACCAGTGGCTCCTGAGTCAATCCAGCTGTGAGAATGCATGCACCCTATACACGCTACTCTGCAGTACAGTCTGCTTCATAGACTTTGGACTACATTGCATGATCTGTAACTCATCATGAGCCTAGAGCTCATTAAAGCATTACACCAATGAATTTACCATACTGGTTCTCCTGATACCATTTTTTGCATGTTAATATTTTCATCCTGCTCTTCATTTTTTTGTATATGTTCAAATGTACCAACCTTCTGAATGTTTAGTTTCATCTACGTGTATTTGCTCTGCCTCAGCTAGGATATACTGTTTTCTGTTTGCAGATTTGACTCTCTTTTGTATGTACACTCTTTAGACTTAGTGTGCTTATCCAGCCAACAAATTCAATAGACAAAGTGCTTAAACTACAAAAAGGCAGCTGTGTTATCCTGTGGTGGTGGCATACAAAGATAAAACCTTGACTATAGCCAGGGTAACCTGAGTTTGTCCAGTGGTTTAGGTGCTTGATGCTACAGGCAGAGAGCATGGGACATGTCCATCCTGGAGGGAATAGCCAATGGCTCCCCATGACTCATATCAGTGCTGTAATGAAAGGGCCTTGGTTAGACAGCAGAGGTCCACCATGAGGCAGGGAGACAGTACCAGGAATATATGGATGTGGCCGCCTAAGCTGGTGACATAAGCCACTGTTGGCATATGTGGTAGAGAATGCAGGCACAGATAAGGGAGCACAGCCAGCCTTTGTGGAGATGCAGGTGCTCACATCACCACTAGAAGAAGGGTTAGTCCATAAAATAAATGTTAATGGGATGCTGGCAAGAGCACAAAGCACACTCATGGCTGCCTCGATGATATTCTCCCATGGACAATGTAATGTCTCATTGAGGGGAGGTTTGATGATTGTCAGGCATGAGGGCAAAAATGATTAAAAAAATAAAGGCAGTCTTGTTATACAACTGACTACACATATAATTCAGAATCTCGTTAATAATCCTGTTACCAATATCATTGCATTAGGAGCACAGGACTGCAGGAGGTAAATACTCAAAAATGTTATATTCACACACAGCCTGTAAAAGGCTTCAGTACTTAATATATTCAGCTCATATCCAGAAATGTCTAAAGGACAGTTCCCTGTGCTTTCTCCTGTCAACTTGGTGAACTTAGGCATCCTGAGGCAGTGTAGCAACTGCCTCATGTACACAGACAACCCTCTCCTCTTACCTCCCAACACTATGACTTGTGAGAGATGCACATACATAGCCAAATTGGAAGCCAAGCACTCTCCAGCCAAGACTGGTTATCCAGTCAAGAGGAGAAGGATAACACCTGCACCACACCACATTCAACACATAGCCTCCAGAACATACACCACCACAACCCTCACATAGTAACATAAAACACACACCTACTTTAGCGGAGGGTCTCAATAAAAATCTGCCCAAACAACAGAGACCTCTGAGGCAGAAACACAAACAACCACCACATCCCAGCACAAACCATGAAAAACATAGCTCACATAAACAGTGTGCCACTCAACCAAAGCCCATAAGGCAAAACAACTTACGCAATACACTAGTCATAGGTGACTCAATAGTAAGGCACACTGATGTCCCACTCACTATGTTGGATAAGGAGAAAGTTACGGTCAGCTGCCTGATGGGTGCCAGGATCTGCCACATAACGCATGCACTTAGGTCACTCCACAACAGGTACAAATATGACTCTGTCATTGTCCATGTTGGTGTGAATGACCTGAGATGTACCTCCCTGGACTACATGAAAAGAGACATAGAGGAGCTCTCTGATCTTGTAGCCCAGGCAGGTATGACCCTAGCTCTGAGATGCATCCTACTATCACCCAGAATGATACCACAGTACAAGCAGAAAATTATTGACTTCAACAAATCGCTAAGTTTCTGGTCTCATTCTAAGGGAATCCAGTATCTGTCTGCCTGGGATGACATGATCGACAGACCTCAATCCTTTGCCAGAGATGGCCTGCACCTGTCACCCCGGGGATTCTGGATACTGGCCAAGGCTCTTGCCACCCCTATAGTGCCTTTTTAGGCAATGTTCTAAAGACAAAATTACCACCATAACAGCTACAAGCAAACGAAATCTGAGGGTTAGGCTACTCAACGCTAGAAGTTTAAATCTCAAAATGCACTCCTTAAAATGGAGAACATCGACATCTGTGTAGTGACTGAGACCTGGTTCAAGGTTCCAGAGAGCACCTGAGCACTACCAGGCTATAATTCATACCACACTTTTTGACCCCTAAACCTGGAATGAAGCACTAAAGGGAGTGGTGTCTCCATATTCATAAAGGATATGCACATCTCCAGACTAGTAGCCCAACATAATGCATCAGAGATACTTCAGGTACAACTAACACTGGGTAAAACTGCAATCCAGGTTGTAGCCTGCTATAGATCCCCCACCATGTCCTAAGACTCCCACTCCACATTCCTAAACACACTGGAAAATATTAGGGTACAACCCAATACCCTTATACTGGGAGACTTTAACTACCCCTCCATTAACTGGGAAAATTACTCATGTACCAACACACTTGCTCAATGTTTTCTGGAATTCATTAATTCCAATGCCCTGGACCAACTCATTCTTACCCCCACCAGGAGTAGAAATATCCTTGACCTGGTCATTACTAACATGGGTGACCATTGCTCTACACCAGTAATCAACTCCTCCCTGGTCAGATCTGACCACAAGCTAATCACCATGGATATCCACACCCCCCTCACCCCCCTAAAGGAAACCACCATAAAAAAACTTCTCCAAAGCCAATTTTGGGCTTCTAAAAACAGAGGTAGCTAACTTCATGACATCCATGCAAATGGAAAATAGGTGCATGACTGCTGAATCATACACCAATGCACTGTATGAGCACATACACAAGTGCATGGAACGGGCCATACCAAACAGAACCAAGACGCTTTCCTCCAAAAAAAGGAAGCCAATCTGGTGGTCCCCTACCATAAACAAACTCTACAACAGAAGGAAAAAACTGTTGCCAAAAAGGGTGAAGTCCCAAGACTGGAAACACTCCTTTGTTAGCCTCAGCAAAAAACTGAGATCCATCATCAAATCATCTAAAGCTAGCTATGAAAACAAAATTGCTGCAGATTCTAAAAAGACAACCACAAGGCATTCTATAGTTATGTCAAGAATCTACATGGCAATACTTAGATCTGCTCTGAGCTACAGCATAATGGCAATACATATACAGAACCAACTGATATTGCCAACATATTGGCTGACAGCTTCAGTGCAAACTTTACTCCCTTTTCACCCCCTAAAGGGCCTATCACAATACCTGAGGAATGCCAAGTCCCTATTATCACAGCTACACAGATAAATACCGCACTGTTCAAAGCCAAGAATACAGCTGATAATATCCCTGGCTGTGTTCTACATGAATTACAAAGTGAACTGGCACCAATCCCGAGTACCCTGTTCAATCACAGCCTTATTTCAGGCTTTGTTCCTACTGAATGGCGCACTGCTATGGTCATCCCACTCCACAAAGGAGGAGCGACTACAGTCCCTGGAAACTACCACCCCATTAGCCTGACAAGTCTGATATGTAAGGCTATGGAGCGCATCATCATGGACCTTATAAATAAGGACATAGGGAATCTCATAACTCTGGACCCCATGCAGTAAGGACTTGTGAAAGGTAGATCATGCCTGCTCAACCTGATAGACTTCTTCGAGTCTGTCACCAAAGCTGTGGATGAGGACAAGGTAGTTCACACAGCCTACCTCGATCTTGCCAAGGCCTTCAACACCATCCCTCACTCAGGAATCATAGAAAGACTCACTAAGCTAGGCATAAACTGCTATGTAATAAGATGGGTTGCCAACTGGCTCACTGATAGAACCCACACTGTGAAAGCAGTGGACTCCAAATCTGACTACTGACCAGTTACAAGTGGTGTCCCACAGGGATCAGTCCTAGGTCCTCTCCTGTTTGGCATTTACTTCTCTGAGGTTCAAGCCAACACAAAGGGACTCTGGCTGACCAAGTTCGCAGATGATTGCAAACTGGGAGCCATTATTGATTCTCCAACTGATGTAGACATTCTAAAAAAAAGGCCTCACTCACACCAGTGACTGGTGCCAGAACCATGGCCTTAAGCTCAATGCCAAAAAGTGCACTGTCATTCCCTTTGGAAAAAATTCAGTGCTCATGAACTACCACATAGGCAGTAGTCCACTAAACACCAAAGGTGTGATAAGAGACCCGGGGGCACAGGTTGACAGCAACCTCTCCTTTGATAACCACATTGCCACTGTAGTCAGAAAGTCCTTCTATGTGGCACATCTCAATACAAAAGGTTTCTCATCCAAGAAGAAAGAGGTTACAATCCCTCTCTACTCATCCCTCATTAGACCTGTTATAAAATACAATGCCCCATTTGGTATGTACCTCACTAGATACCTACAACAACTGGAAAGGCTACAAAAATACCTCACTAAGAGGGTCTTAGGCCTTAGACACATGCCCTATATGGAAAAACTCAAAAAACTCCAGCTATACTCTGTCTCTTATCGCCTACTTAGACGCGATCTCTGCTTGATCTACAAAGCCATGTCTGACCCAGAGCTGCTAGATATGCTATACCTAAAGAAATCCCAATCCCTCTGTGCCACACGCTCCAGGGACCTTAACCTCATTACCACAATAAACAGAACATGCTGGAGGGACAGGTTCCTAACCCAGACACTTCCCATACTCTGGAACAAACTTCCTATTCACATCAAGCAGAGCGCTTCACTGGCCCTCTTTAAGAGAAATCTTGATGAGTGGGTGGGCAATAGGAAGTTCACCCCGGGGATCACTTCAGTGGCCTTGCTTAACAGGGGCACTGGGAACTAACTTTGGGCAACATGATGCCAGGAAATCTTCTTGGGCTAGGCTTATATAGGCTCCAGGGCCATTAGCTAGTACACACCTGTGAACCTATAGCTATCTATTTATGTACCTCTCTCTTTATATATATAAAATTAAATATGGGTGTGGGTGTGCTGGTTGACTCATCACCTGACAAATCACAAATGATTGACAATCTTCTTATCGAACAGCTGCATAGGGAAGACAGGCCTTGCACTGTGCAGGGCCCTTGGTAGAGCTCTCTACTGAGTATTGCTGTTTTTTTAACTAGAAATTGTCATTTGCAATCTGATGATATTCACATTTGACAATGAATGATATATACACACACACACACACACACACACACACACACACACACACACACATATATATATATATATATATATATATATATAGTTCCATTGTGTATGATAGAACATTTAATGTTGAACTGAAAACAAAGACAAAAAAGTTTGAACATTTAGACAATGGAAATATTAATTTCTTAAGTATAATATCCAGTCTACGAGGCACTCTAATATCCTAGTATGTTGTATAAACAAGTTTAGAATCATAAACCTGATTGTTGGGGGCTATAATTATCTTTGCATTCAAAACATGCCCTGCTGCTTAAAATATGCTTCTGTACTTATGTTTATATCACTGATATACCTATATCTGCTGCAAGAACATACCCGTTTCTTTGTCACGTTGTACTTGCTGTCTTTCGTCTTCAAATGCCCGGAGCCACCTCTGCTTCTGGGATGGTTTCTTTGCAGAGAATAAATAGACCTCTTCAGAGATTTTACTTTGAAGTTTAAAGGCATTTTTTACACTGAGGTTGAAATCTTTGTCTTTGCCATCTTCTACATCCACAACTTCCATGTCATCCATGATTAATCGCCCCTTGTAATACAGGATATCCCGGCGCAGCAGGTCCTAAGAAACACCAAACACAAATTAAACTCACTGTGAAGAACTGGTTAACATCCTGTTTAACTTCTCCTTATACTCTTTACATTTATACGTAAATAATTCTGATTATACAGGACTACTATGAACCTGCTAAGACACCTACTTGTACGGGACTGGACTGGTAACAGTTTAAGTTAACTATGCTACCTCCTACACTCATTTCTCATAGAACTTTTTTTGCAACTTTGCTACATGTTGTACTGGAAACAATATGTTTAATACAGCTTTCAAATTTCACATCTTTGCTGCAAAAAAAAAGCAATGACAGATTGTATGCAGATCTTTGATTATCTTCTGAAAACAATTACATTTAGCTTCGCTCAGTACATCTTTCCTACAATGAATAAAAGCTAGAGTAGAACCTCACACACTCACATTGCACAACATAAAAGACAGATGCACAAACCAGCAAAAGTAATGCTATTCACCTAAAATAACCCACTGAATGCTAAAATAAAATAATAAAAATAAATAAAAATAAAATAAAACAATTACTACAACTATCCAATAGTGAAGTGGCATTACTAGCAAAGCAAACCAAATTCTAACTAAACTAATTAAACAAACCAAATTCTAGCTAAACTAAATAAAATAACTAACTAAACTACTAAACTAATAAATCCTAAGCTAACCCTCACTACACTATTAAAATAAATCAAATGTCTTACCTTAAACCTTAGAAATGAAAAAAAAAAAAAAAAACAGAACTAGAATACAAAACCACCCACAACAGCACTCCCATTCATAAACACCTACAAATTCACATAAGACCTTTTCAGTAAATAGCTTAAACAAACAGCAAGATAACCACATCTCAATGAAATGAAACGAAAAGGACATGGTGATCTAATTCATGTAATAACATGAAATATTTATGCTTAGCATTTTAGTGCATCTCTTGGCTTAGAGTGCCTTCTGTGTAAAATCTGTGGGCCTGATTACAAAATACTTGGTTGTGGTATAAGTAACCACTTGCATTGAGAGCAGAGTGAGAATAAGTCTTTTGGATTCTGGCCCTGAGAGTAAGCCTGTTCATATACAGGCCTTACAACAAAGCAAGTCACTTACACTGAGAGCAAGTCTTTCGGAATCAGGGCAGACTTACACTGAGAGCAACTCGTTTGGAATATGGTCCTATGTAATAGTCTGTGTTTATTGGGTACAGCTTTCACTATCTGGAAAGTGGAGGGGGCCAGGAAGTTTTTTTTTTTTAATACAGATTGTGTAGCTACTCAAACGTAACCTGTTTTAGAGTTGGGGAAGTCTTTGTTCACAAGATGAAGGCATTCATTTTGCTGTTTTAATCTTGTTTATTACTGTTTGTTTTATTTTTATTCTAAGTTGTTTGCACTATTGAAAAAGGCAAAAAAAAGTTTATTGGGAATAAAACAGTCTGTGGAATACCTTACCAGATTTTACTGGGGTTAGGAATTTTGGAGATTTTGTTTTTTTAACCATATACCACTTTAGTGATTTGGTTTGTGAAGTTTAAAAGAACATAATTAAAATTATACTCACCTTAAAGATGAACACTTTGGTAATCTTTTACATTGCAAATGGCTTGTATATTGCTTTATTTTACAGATATGAGCAGAAAAAATCTGTAGCATATATATTACTTTTAGTGCACACTGAATACTCACATGTACATATGTTCCTTTGCAAAAAAAAAAAATCAAACCTCAAATGATCGGGCAGAAATGCTCAGTTCACAACTTATTAAAAAAATACAAAAATTAAATACATATTTTTTTTGCAGGACCAAGCTCCCCTCCCCCCTCCCCCCTCCCCACATCTAATCATATATACTAACTCTGAGGACACACTACAGTGGGAAAAAGCAAATTCACCAATCACCACCGTACCTAAATCCCGGACAAAAAAAAGCTGGTATGCAAGATCAGCTAATTTTCAAACACACAATGTCTTTTTTTCTGTTTGACGAAAAAAATGACCATAACCATATATATATATATATATATATATATATATATATATATATATATATATATATATATATATATATATATATATATATATCTATATCTATACATACACATACACACACACACACACACACACACACACACACACACACACACACACACACACACACACACACACACACAGATATATTGGTCAAGTTTGTTTTAGTGACATTTCAGAACGTTGAACCTCATATGGTTAAAATCATATGTCTGACATTCTGAAACATTGAAAATCCAGCAAAAAACAAACACTGTTTTTGCAGTGAGGCAAGCCCCTCATGTCCCCGATACCGCCTGCTAATTATATATAGCAAGTCTGAGATTGCACTACAGTGGGTAAAAAGGTGAATTCCTCGATCCTCCCTGTACCCATGATCTTGCTATAGACAGTCCTGCACTGCCCAACATTCAGTGGTTCAGAACATGAATCTTACGGTTCGACCACATAAGGTTAGGTATCTTGAAACATCAATAAAATAAACTAGACCAGTTTATATATATATATATATATATATATATATATATATATATATATATACATATGTATATATATATATATATATGGCTCTATGTCATGGGATCATAGGAGGTTACTAGGCTACTGATCCTAGGGCCCTTTTAAGCCTAGCCAAGTTTTACCCTTATTTCTACAATCAGCACCTATCATCCCTGTCCAAGATTAACATAGGTGGGACCCCTGGGGTGAATTTATGGTTACCCATCCAATCGTCCAGATTGCATTTGAAGATGGTCAATGAGGTGCTCTCTTTGACATGAAGCAGGAGTCTTTTCCTAAGGTGTAGCAACCTCTAGGAGACAAATCTGTCCCTCCAGCAGGTTCCATTAATGTCAAATACCAGGTTCATAGGTAGGTACTAAGCTATTGGCCCAAGGGCCTAAGTAAGCCTAGCCAACAAGGATTCCTGGATTATGCCACCCAAGAAAGTTATGTTCCTGTGCCACTGTCGAGCAGAGACACAGAAGTGATCCCTGGATTGTATTTCCTATTTCCCATCCACTCATCAAGCTTTTCTTGAAGAGTGCTAATGAAGAACTTTGCTTGACATAGATGGGTAGCCTGTTCCAGAGTATGGGAAGTCTCTGGGACAGGAAGCTATCCCTCCAGCATGTCCTGTTTATTGTGGTGACAAGGTTTAGGTCCTTAGAACGTGTAGCTCGGAGGGATTGGGATTTCTTTAGGTGTAGCATGTCCAACAGCTCTGGGTTTGACATAGCTTTATATGTTAGGCAGAGATCACCTAGTAGTAGGTGATATGCTATGGAGTAAAGCTGGAGTTTTTTGAGGCGGTCAGTGTAGGGCATTTGTTTGAGGCCAGTAATCCTCTTTGTGAGGTACTTCTGTGGCCTTTCCAGCTGCTGCAGATGTCTTGTGAGGTACATTCCAAAAGGGGCATTGTACTCTATAATGGGTCTAATGAGTGTCGAGTAGAGGGGAACAATGACCTCTTTTTTCTGGATGAGAACCCTTTTATGATGAGGTGTGCCACGTAGAAGGACATCCTGACTACTGTGGTGACGTGACTATCAAAGGAGAGACTACTGTCCACCTGGGTCCCAAGGTCTCTTATCACACATTCGGTGTTAAGTAGATTGCTGCCTATGTGGTAGTTTATGGGTACAGAGTTTTTACCAAAGGGGATGACACTGCACTTTTTGGCATTGAGCTTGAGGCCATGGCTCTGACACCAGGCATCTGTCTCAGCGAGGCCCTTCTGTAGGATGTCCACATCAT
Organism: Protopterus annectens; assembly: GCF_019279795.1. Classification (NCBI taxonomy): domain Eukaryota; kingdom Metazoa; phylum Chordata; order Ceratodontiformes; family Protopteridae; genus Protopterus; species Protopterus annectens. Next base: position 352,940,563 of record NC_056734.1, on the reverse strand, counting down.
TTGGGGACTTGACTATGGCTCCTAGTTTGCAGTCATCTGCGAACTTCATTAGCCAGAGGCCTTCTGTGTTAGCCTGTACTTCAGAGAAGTAGATACCAAACAGGAGAGGTCCCAGGATGGAACCCTGTGGTACTCCACTTGTCACTGCTTTGAGGTCAGATTTGGCATCTGCAACTTTTACAGTATGGGTTCTGTCAGTGAGCCAGTTGGCAACCCATCTTGAGACATAAGGATTTATACCCAGTTTAGTGAGTTTAGCTATAATTCCAGAATGGGGGATGGTGTCGAAAGCCTTGGCAAGGTCAAGATAGGCTGTGAGAACCACCTTACCCACATCTACGGCTTTGGTGACTGCCTCAAAGAAGTCGATCAGGTTCAGGAGGCATGATCTGCCTTTCACAAACCCAAACTGGGTGGGATCCAGAGTTTGGAGGTTACCAATGTCTTTGTTTATGAGTTCCATGATGATACGTTCCATAGCCTTGCAGACCAGGCTTGTCAGGCTACTAGGTCGATAGCTCCTGGGATCAGTGGTGGCTCCCCCTTTGTGGAGTGGGATAACTGTTGCTATGCACCACTCAGTGGGCACAAAGCCTGATGCGAGGATATTATTGAACATGGTGCTTAAGTGGGGAGCCAGTTTGTTCTGAAGTTCGTGTAAAACGCAGCCTGGGATGTTGTCCGGATGTTAAGGCCATTATAGTGAGTAACCCGTGCACCATTTGATTTACAGATATGCAGCATTTCCAATAAAGCAGGATTATAGATTGCCTTATATGCAAGGCAGAGATTGCCTTTGAGTACTCTGTATGAAACAGAATAAAGTTGCAGTGATTTCAGACGATCCTCACAGAAAGATGCTGAAGACTTTGAATTTTTCCTTGTGAGGAACCTTTGTGGTCACTCCAGTTGCTGCAGGTGCTTGGAAAGGTAGATACCAAAGAGGGCACTGTACTCAACTATTGGCCTGATGAGGGAAGAGTACAGGGAGGTTATAACTTCACTTTTCTGGAGGCAATGCCCTTTCTTATGAGATGAGCAATATAGAATGCCCTTTTTACCACTTTGGAGGCACGTTGATCAAAGAGGTTGCTGTCAGCTTGTGTGCCCAGGTCTCTCACCACTGAGTGCATACTTAGAGTGTTGTTATTGATGTGGTAGTTAGCAGGAACATCACTCTTACTGAAAGGGATGATAATACATTTTTTTTTGCATTGAGTTTAAGGTCATGACTTTGGCACCAGTCATTTGCTTGTGTAAGACCCTCTTATAGAATGTTGGCATCGTTTAGAGATTCTATGACCACTCCCAGTTTGCAGTCATCAGCAAACTTTGTCATCTACAGACTTTGAGTTTTAGCTTGCACTTCAGAGAAATAGATTCCAAACAGTAAAGGTCCCAGGATTGATCCCTGTGGAACACCACTGCTTACAGGTCTGCTGTTGGAGGTGGATTCCCCTATTTTGATTATATGGGTTTTATCAGTGAGCCAGTTAGTGACCCATCTAATGATATATGGGTTGATGCCTAGCTGGGTGAGTTTTTCAATTATGCCTGAGTGGGGGATAGTGTCAAAAGCCTTGGCTATGTCTAGGTAGGCTGTATGAACAGATTTCCCCTCATCAAAGGCCTTGGTTACTGTCTCAAAGAAGTCCACCAGATTTAACAGGCAAGATCTCCCTTTGACAAATCCAAATTGAGTAAGGTGAAGTGTTTGGAGGTTACCAATGTCTTTGTTGATAATGTTCATGATGATTCTCTCCATGGCCTTGCAGATAAGGCTAGTCAGGCTAATAGGTCTATAGTTCCTGGGGTCAGTGGAAGCACCACCTTTGTACAAGGGAGATAACAGTGGTCTTTTTCCATTCAGCTGGGATGAAGCCAGTGCTTAGACTATGACTGAAAAGAGTACCCACTGGTGCTGCTAATTCTTGTTTGAGCCCATGTAGGACACAGCCTGGGATGTTATCAGGTCCCATGTGTCGCTCGTCCTGTCAGGATAAAACAGACAAACAGTTGTGGGTTCGGTTCATACAGCTTTATTATATGCAAACACATCAGGATTGAGGCTTAGTAACTTAATAAACTTATAAACAGACTGACTACTGCACTCATATATGTTAACACACTGGCTGTTCTCTCAAAATGGCACTGCTGCCCGCATATGCTCTCTATACGCATGGGCCCTCACTTTGAAATGCTTCTTAAAGTTACAACACACACTCTGTTCTACATCCTCCTTCTTTGAGAAATAAGTCATGCACAGTCATAATAACAACAATAATTGACATGCAGTTGTATGCAATTATACAGAACAAATTACAAATGAGACAATCATGTCCAGGTTGCTGTGTATTTTACACTAGGTCTAGAAATACAACCTGATCATGTGACATAAAAACTAGGACTGGGTTTAGCAACAGGGACTGTCTTCAATGAATATTCAACTTCAGGGACATCTGGGACATCATCAGGAATGGGAATCGGTACTGAGACATGTCCTTCAACAGGAACATCGTCTGGATTGCTCTGAGATCTAGAGTCTGTATCACAGGTACGATGCTCCTATATTGATTCAGACACTGGAAGAAGATACCTGCGACTTCTTCTGTATTCTCTACCCTCAGATTCCACTAAGTAAGATCTGGGCTCGGCACATATACCTCTCACTTGACCAATTCGATCAAAACCTTTCGTCGTTTACATCATTATCTCTCCTTCTTTTAATGGCTGAAGAAATTTGCTCATTTTATTATAAATATGGACTTCTGAAATGAAGACTTTTTGAGTAGTTGGGCTTTGATTGCTCTGGTGTTTTTAGCATTAGGCACCAACAAAAGTGATCTAATAGGCAAGGTTGTTCTGTTTGCCTAGACGGAAGTCTCTGAGCAGGTAAGCCAAATAAGTTGTCACTGGGTATATTTCTGAGGTTAATCAAATTCAAGAAAACAATCGGTATTGTCATACTTCGACCTCTCTAGTAATTGCTTTACACCTTATACTGCACGTTCAGCTAGATCATTTGACTGTGGGTACTCAGGACTACTGGTAACATGGATAAAGTCCCACTCTTTTGCAAATTTTTGAAATAGCTGACTGGTAAACTGGGCACTGTTGTCAGAAATAACTTTATGTGGACTACCATGGACTGAAAAATTATGTTTCAACTTAGTAATGACAGCACTGGACATTAGGTTAGGTAGTAGATCAATCTCGAACCAATTTGAATTATAGTCTACCAGCACTAAGTAATGTTGACTATTCCACTCAGATATGTCAGTGGCTACTGTCAACCAAGGTAGTTCAGGAATCTGGTTTAGCCGAAGTGGTTCTTTTTGCAAATGCAGTTAAGTACTATTCCAGACTGAACAAAATGAAAGTACTTTATTGATATCTTTTGCTAGAGAAGGCCAAAATACTAGTCCTCTCACCCTTCTTTTGGTAGCTTTAGAACCTGGGTGACCACAATGCAAAATCTGGATGTACTCGTGTTGTAAGGAAGTAGGAACGACAACTTTAGGACCTTTGAAAATGATACCATCTTCCATCAACATCTCATCTCTGTAAGGAAAGTAAGGTTGCACTTCTGTTGGTACAGAAGATTGCTTTGATGACAGTCCAACACTGATAAAGTGGTTGAGCTTTTGCAAAATTGGATCAGTCTTTGTACGATCTCTTAGCTCATCATGTCTTGTGGTAGAAAAATTAAGCACTTCCATGACATCGAAGTCAAAATTCTTTGAATCAAGCTTTTCTGTGGTATTTCTGGGCAATCTGGATAAAGTATTAGCCAGATAAAGAAGTTTGCCTTTCGTACAGACAATTTTGAAGTTGTACTTTCATAATCTGAACATAATTCTTTGTAGTCTTGCTGGAGCTGTGTGCATAGGCTTCTTTAAAACAGTGACTAGAGTTTGATGATCAGTCTCAATCTGGATACCTCGGCCACAAATATAATCATGGAACTTCGAACAGGAAAACACAATTGCCAAAAGTTACTTCTCAATTTGAGCATACTGCATCTCAGTTTGGATAAGAGTTCTAGATGCATAGGCTACTGGCCTGCCCTCTTGAAGAATAACTGCACCAAGACTGAACTTTGAAGCATCACAGGAAAGAATCACTGGTTTGTGGATATCATAGTATTTTAATGTAGGTGGGTTGGCAATTTTCTGTTTCAGGTCATCAAATGCTCCCTGGTGTTGTTCCAACCATGACCAGGTAACATTTTTGCTCATCAGCTCTCTTAAGGGTGCTGATAATTCACAGAAGTCTGGTATAAACTTGCCCAAAGAGTTAACCATACTGAGAAAATCATGTAAGGCTTGGACATTGCCTGGAGCTGGTATCTCAAGTATAGCTGTTTGTTTGGAAGGATCCGGTCATAAACCTGAACTGGTAAATAAATGACCTACATAAGTAACTCCTGGTAGCCTCAATTTACATTTCAGAGGTTTGAGCTTTAGAGTCACTTTACGTGCTCTTTTCAGAACGTTCCTGAGGTTTCTGTCATGCTCTGCTTCACCATTGCCTCCAGCTAGTAAATCATCTACTATTATAGCACACGGATAGCCTGAAACAATGTGCTCCATTGCGTGCTGAAAGACTTCTCTGGCAGAATTTATTCCAAAAGACATTCTGAGAAATCTGTATCTACCAAATGGTGTGCTGAATGTAGTCAATAGTGAAGATTTGCGATCAAGCATTACTTGCCAAAATTAACTCTTTGCATTTAAGAGAGAAAAAGCAGTGGCATTTGGAATGAGGGTAGCAACTTCCTCGACTGTATGCATAGGATGGTGGGGTCTCTTTAATGCTTTAAGTCTCTTGGGACAATACATTTTCAGATTTCATCTGAGCTTTTTTTATGAGCGACTACCATGGAAAATGCCACTCAGTTGCTTCTGTAACTGGACAAATCACACCTTGCTGCATCATTGTATGTAACTGGACTTTGACTGTCCCGCATAGCTATTGGAACTCTTCTCTCTGGTCTGACCACTGGATTGACCTCTGGGTCTAATTTCATGGAGTACACAACTGGAAGTTTACCTAGCTTGTCTTTGAAAACATCAGCATAGTCTGTGAAAATAGCATAGGTGAAACTGGAATTAGGACAGAAAGCAGTTTCATTCTTAAACTGTCGCTGAGACCTAATAATGACTGCACAGGTCTTTTGACTACATAAAATTGTAAACGGTAATTGTTCCCACGTGAAAGCACTACAGAGCCTTTGGTTTGAACCTCTTCACCTCCACAAGCAACAAGCTTCACACAGTTGGCTAAATGAAGCTGTTCACCAGCTCTTACTCTATCAAATGTTTCTGCTGGCATAACATTGCACTTCGAACCAGTGTCCATTTTGAGCTCTGTAGGTTTACCATTAATCAGGACAGTACAAAACACTTCATTTTTTGCCAGTAAATCTACTGCATTAACCAGCCACTGATTCACCTTATACACAGAAAGTAGAATTACAGTATTCTATAAGACCAACTTGCTTTTTTACATGACCTTTCTTAATAAATGAATGAGGCCTGCTTGATTTACAAAGCTTTTGAAAGTGGTTCCATTTTTTGCATTTGTGGCATTGCTGAGCAACTTGCTGGAAAGGTACAGGATCTCCCTAGAAATCCTGCAGGGGCTGCAGCTGCCATGTGCTTGGGCCTGTTTCTGTTAGCCATGTGGTGCATGCTGTCTACGTTTGCCCTAGAGGCTACTGAAACCATGCTCTTATAGGTTCATAGGTTCATGGGTGTTTATTAGGCTAACAACCAAAAGGATCTTTTTAAGCCTAGCCATGCATCCCAAATCTCTGAAAAGTTCTGATACCCTTGATAAGTGTAAGCATGGGCCTGGGAGTTGAACCATTTACAGGTTACCTGTTTGCATCAGGGACATAGGTGCCAAACCAGGGATGAATTTCTGGTTTCCCATCCAATTGTCCAAGTTGCACTTGAATTGGATTAGGGAGGAACTCTGCTTCGCATGGATGGGAAGCCTGTTCCATAGATGGGATAGTCTCTGGGATACATACCTATCTCTCCAGCAGGTCCTATTTATATCACAGGCAAGGCTTAAGTCTTTAGAATGAGTAATTCTGGTACTGTTTGTTTTGTGGATATGCAGGAGGTCCATCAGAGTAGGGTCTGACAATGCCCTGTGCGCCAGGCATAGATCTCCCCTCAAAAGCCTGTAGGAGACAGAATACAGGGAAAGGGCCTTGAGGTAGTCTGCTTAGGACATATTACTTATGCCCTGTATTCTTTTAGTGAGGAACCTCTGTGGATGTTCCAGTTGTTGGATATGCCTGGTTAGGTACATACCAAAGGGGGCATTGGTCTGATGAGTGCTGAATACAGTGGAACAATTCCTTGGACTTAGATGCCTGACCTTTGTTTACAAGTTGCGCAACACAGAATGATTTCCTCACCACTGTAGATACATGATGATCAAAGGCTAGATTACTATCTATGTGTGCCCCTAAGTTCCTGACTAATGGATCAACTCTAAGGGGTGTGTTGTCAATATGACAGTTACCAGAGATGGATGACTTCCCAAAGGATACTATTATGCATTTCTTGGCATTTAGTTTTAGTTCATGACTCTGACACCAGTTGTCTTATCACTTGCAGGCATATTTATGTGCCTTTCTGTAAGCCCGTGTAGCCGACAAATCTCCATGGCTTTGCTCAACGTTAAATCACTGCCTCAAAGCAAAATCTTTCTCGCTGCAGCATTATAAACACCACATACAAGCCTGTCTTTTATCAACTCATCTTTCAAATCACCAAATCTGCATGTTTTAGCTTTGTTTCTCAAGTCAGTAATGTAAGCTGCAAAAGTTTCTCCTGGCTTTTGATCTCTTGTATAAAATATGTACGTCTCCAATGTAACATTAGTCTGGGGGTTATATATTTCTCTAAATTTACATTTCAAGCACTCAAGGTCCTCTCTTGATTCAGCTTGTATAACAATATGGTGATTTTCCCCTTCTCCTGCATATACTGCTGGTGCATACACAAATGAATGCTCGCTTTCAATAGCTTCTAACCCCACTAGATTAAGCAAAATAAATGCCCTCGGATGTGCATCTTTGACAGAAAAAGCTGCTTGTATGAAAATATAGAACCAGAGTCATGCACCAAAGAAGTATCCAAAACAGGGCACAAAGAAGCAATACAGTCCAACAAGTTTAATGGTATGAATCCAGCCAACACAATACACAACACAATACGATCAAGCACATAAACGCTGAAAATATCCAGAGCGTTTTCGTAAAATCTTCATCAGTTGTATGCAACCCCAGATACTAAGAACACTTAAATATATATGCAAAGCAATTAAACAATTAAAACTGACCAATCAATTCAAACCTATACATCAAGGTTGTGATCAGGATTTAAAGCAATATGTGTAATGAGCTGTGCAAATTGTATACTTAATACATGTAAATATACCATTAAAAACTATATATGTTCTATATTCTAAAAGAATTAAATTTTTTTTAAAAATGTTAAAACAAAATCACTTAACTTACATAATATCAAATATCGACAAAATACGCATCCAACACAGAATTAATGAAAGAGTCAGGCTAGCATACATTTCAAAATGCATTTAAAATATATTTTAAAATAACTACGCCCTTTTGTGGACAAACAAGCAAATTACAACTTCACAGCTCTAAGTTTTAATACTGGAGCAATAGATATAGCTTCATTCAAACCAGGATTTTTTGTAGCTTCAAGGAAGATTTGCCAAAATAACTCTCTATACTCTAATTTTGCTTCCCAATGAACACCTCTAACATCCTTGGGAACCACTTCTAACACAAAAAATCGAAAAGAGGCTGTATCACAAAATAAACTATGTTTAAAAAGAGCATTTTTCATGTTTTCTTTTTTAATTTTATACATATGCTCATAAATTCTATTCTTCAGCTTTCTCTCCATTTTCCCTATGTAAAATGATTTACAAACCTCACAACAGGCCAAGTAAATCACCCCACTTGTATTATAGTTTGCAAATTTATTGCTATGGACACATCTCGATCTAGCCTCAATAAAAAATTAATGCCCAATGTGAATAAAAGGGCATTGGGAACATGTTCCACATTTGTATGTCCCACTTTTTTTTATTTTCACCCTCTGTCAAGCTACTTCCCTCCAAAATATTTTTAATATTACTATCCCTTCTAAAAATAAATTTAAGGGGTTTATTGAAAAGACACTCTAGATCTGAAATTTCTTTAAATCTATTCCACTCCCTCTCCACAATGTTCTTAATAATTCCTGCATCTCCTGTGTAGTCCATATTAAATGCATGATCACAGTAATTACTAGGTCCTTGAGTGGTGTAATCATTAGAAAAAAACCTCAACTACTAGAGGGCCACCACTCAGGATAGGTGAAAACCTACCTTTCCTTCCATTTGTTACTTTCTGTATAGCATAATTAATAATCTGTTCAGGGTCTCTTTAAACATATTACCAATAAAAATACATTCATTTGAAAAATCCAACTCATTAGATGTCATCTGACTGGGTCTTACAACCTGCCCTTTTACTAAATTTTTCTTTTGATAAAATGGAGCCCACTGGTAAAATAAAGTTATGAATTGGAGAAGGTACTTTTCCTATAAATCTTTGAAAGAAATTTATCTGAATCTTTCCTAATGTTAATATCAACATAATTCAATTCATTGTGGTCGAGGCTATAAGTAAAATCAAGGAATGTAGTTGTCTGTTTCAAATAATGTAAAAACTCCACAAATTTATCTTTCCTTCATTCCAAAAAATCACTATATCATCCAAGTATCGCTTATAGAAAGACCAACATTTAGAAAAATCACAATTTAAAACAAATTTCTTTTCCCACCAAGGAAGTATAATGTTGGCATATGTGGGGGCACATCTGGCCCCCATTGCTACCCCTTTCAACTGTTTGAAGAACTCCCCTTCATAAAAAATAAAATTATTGTAAAGAACAACTTCCATCAATGTTAAACAGGTTCTAAAAATATTATTGTTCAACTGGCCAAATTCTATCAAGGCTTCGTCAAACCATTGCAATCCCTCCCGGTGGGGAATAGAACCAAATAAATCAACAATGTCAATTGTAATAAAAATAATATCTTTATTAAAATCTATATTTTTCACCTGCTTTAACTAATCCCAAGAATTCTACAGAACAGTACTACCCTGTAAGGAAATCTATTTAAGATTTTCATCCAGGTATTTAGCCAAGGGTGCCATTACCGAACCCTCCAATGCCACTATAAGTCACAAAGGAGGGACAGAGGCATCCTTGTGTACCTTTGGAATCCCAAATGTCGAAGAAACTCTAGGTTTTTTTTTGTAAGAAATTAAACGTATCAAAATTAATAAGTCCTTCTAACAATAAATCATTCAATAGGAGACTCATTTTTGATAGGCAATATTAATCTCATTCACAGATGACCTCATATACTTTTTTTCATCATTAAGTAGCTCACTAATTTTGGATTCATATATAATTGCATCCATCAGCACTGTGCCCCCTCCCTTATCAGGTTTCATAATCCTAATGGACTTGTCACGTTTCAACAGATCCAACAAGTCCCTTTCATCTCGAGTTAAATTAGGAAAAACCTTATTACTTTCAATCCCATTTCTTACTTCTCTTTCCATAATCAATTCTAAATTATTTAACTGGGGATGAAGGGGGGGTGGGTAAAAGTGCTTTTTCTCCGTAAAACACATTGCTTTATCTCTCTTTTATGATCCTTAAAAAATAAATCCAAATTTTTCTTTCTTATAAATAATTTGATATCAATCATAATTTTGCTAATGTCAGTCTTCCTCGTGGGAATACATTTAAACCCTTTCAGGAATAAATTAAAGTGGGTCTCCTTAATATCAATAGTACTATAATTAAAATATTATAATTATCTAAGGAATGTATGTAGCCATTGACAACAATCCTATCTTTGTCATCTATCAGTTGTTCCATCTGTTGTTCCTGTGATTCCCTTTCATGTAATTCGAGTGGTAATATACCTGCTCTTTGCTTTTTATCCTCTCCAACCTCCTGAGCAGGGGATAATCTAAAGGGTATTCCTGTTCTCTGTTCAAACATGCTTCCTCTACCTCCCCAGCCACAAAAACATCACTAATACCCTGTATGTCCTTAAATCTGGGTTCCCAAACCTTACAAATATAGGCTCCCCTTAGTTTAGGGTATGCTGTACCCACCTTATATTCTTGTATGTCCCTATCCATTTTAAACATTTTTCTTTTACAATTGTTCACACAATTTGCATCAACCTTATGAAAAATATCATTGTAACTTGCCCTATAACTTTTAACTGAAAATAGTAGGTCCTTAATAATGTTATTGTTAGTTTGCTCCAACTCTTTCAATAAAAAAAAAACATTTCTCTCTCATTATCGTTGATAATAGCCCTGATTATTTCCAAACCACATCTATCAAAAGTGTCTATTAAATCCTTACAAAATTCTGTTCCTTCCTGAACCTTATTGGGGTACTTGCATGCACGTAATCCCTTCGGTACAATTTTGTTAGTTAAACAATCATTAAAATAATTATTGCCAACTTCTAATGCTTTATATTTATCCAACAAAAAATACAATTTATCCAAATTAGCATTATAAGTCAGATTGTCACTCTTAGATTTATTACAAGCACCAAAATTGTCTTTAATGTTGTATTTTTTCCGAATAACAGTATCTAAATCCATAGTAGGAAAAGAAACACAGTCACCTTTATGATTTTTGTCCTTTGGGTGAGCTCCTAAGGCTTTGCTATTGTTTCCTTCCCTTTCCTGAATACTGTCCAAAAGAATAGCCGGAAAACCTGTACATATGTTGTTGTCCTCACAATGCAAAAGTTCATTGGAAATATTCTTCCTAGAGCTGGAAGAATTGGATATAAAAACGCCATTATCCCAAAGGTGTCCACGCACTAGTATTTCCTGATTACCAGGCAAACTTGACGCTAGTGTGATGATAGAATGACACGCTGGTGTAAGCAATTCAACAAGCTGGGACAATTGGCCAATCATTTTACGCATTTCGCCTGTCTCTCCTGTTGGACCTCGTACATCCTTCTCTGCCCCTGGACACTCCTCCATCTCCAAAAATCAAAAAATACAAATCCACAGATGTGTGCGAAAAAAACAAAGAACCAGAATCACGCACCAAAGAAGCAGCCAAAACAGGGCATGAAGCAGCAGTACAGTCCAACAAGTTTAATGGTACAAATCCAGCCAACACAATACACAACACAATACAATCAAGCACATAAACGCAGAAAATCTCCAGAGCGTTTTCGTAAAATATTCATCAGATGTATGCAACCCCAGATACTAAGAACACTTAAATATATATGCCAAGCAATTAAACAATTACAATTGACCAATCAATTCAAACCTATACATCAAGGTTGTGGTCAGGATTTAAAGCAATATGTGTAATGAGCTGTACAAATTGTATACTTACTCAAGGTCCTCCCTTGATTCAGCTTGTATAACAATATGATGATTTTCCCCTTCTCCTGCATATACTGCTGGTGCATACACAAATGAATGCTCGCTTTCAATAGCTTCTAAGCCCACTAGATTAAGCAAAATAAATGCCCTTGTATGTGCATCTTTGTCAGAAAAAGCTGCTTGTATGAAAATATCACATTCCTGCTCAAATACTCTCCAGTTCTGTGCAAAATTATGATCAAATATAAGTGGACTGGGTCTGCAAAATGCCTCTGCCATGCCAACACAGTAATAAGACCCTTGAAGTTATGTATGAACACACACACATGTACATCAAAATTTATGCCAGAAACTTATAATTATACTCAAAACCACAACAGACTCTCCAAAATAACTGCACTTTGTAAAATAGGCTTTTGTAGCACAAGAACACTTTGAAATCACTGTACTTTGTGAAACCACCCTTATCAGTGTAAAAAACACTTAGAAATGACTGCACTTTGCAAATGAATTGTACACAGCATAAGAAACTTTTTGAAATGACTGCACTTTGTGAAATAACTCTGTACAGTGTAAGTAACACTTCAAAATGACTGCATTTTGTGAATGAATTATACACAGCACAAGCCGACACAAGCATCCTCCAAAAGGGCCTCATAGAAACAGACAACTGGTGCCAGAGCCATGGCCTCAAGCTAAACGCCAAGAAGTGTATAGTCATCCCTTTGGCAAAACAAAGTGCCCACAAATTACCACATAGGTGGTAATCCATTAAATGGAATAAGTAATTAGGGACCTGGAGACCCAAGTTGATAGCAATCTCTCATTTGACAACCACGTGGCCAAAGTGGTTAGAAAAACATTTTATATAGCCCACCTAATCATGAAGGGATTCACATCTAGATCAGGGGAGGTCATCATGCCTCTTTACTCATCCCTCATCAGGCCCATAATTGAGTACAATGCCCCTTTTCGGATGTACCTTACCAGACACCTGCAACAACTGGAAAGACCCCAAAAGTACCTCACCAAGAGGATCAAAGGGCTCAAACAGATGCCATATGCTGCCTGGTTAAAGAAACTCCAGCTCTACTCAGTGGCATACCGCCTGCTCAGAGGCGATCTGTGCCTGACGTATAAAGCCATGTCCAACCCGGAAATAATGGACATGCTGCACCTCAGAAAATCCAAATCCCATCGAGCTACACGCTTGAGACTTGAACCTCAGCACTGAAATAAATAGGACATGCTGGAGGGACAGATTCATAACCCAGAGGCTCCCTTCACTCTGGAATAAAATCCCAGTCCAGGTTAAGCAGAGTCCCTCACTGACTCTCTTCAAGTGGAATCTTGATGAGTGGATGGGAGATGGTAGGTTTGCCCCGGGTATCACTTCTGTGTCACTGTTAAACAGAGGCACAGTATACTAACCTCGAAAAAGGGCATAGCAAAATTAATTTAAAATGGGTGGCGAAAGCCAAACACACTCTGGCTAGGCTTATAAATGCCCTAGGGCAGATAGCCTAGTATGAACCTATGAACCTATGAACCTATGAAATAATTATATTTTGTGAAATAACCCTGTACAGTGTAAGAAACAGTTTGAAAGGGCTGTACTTTGTGAATGAACTGCACTTTGCGAAATAACTGTACCTGGCACACAGTAAACTCTTCAAAATAACTGTACTGTTATAAAGCACACGCTACAAACACTTTGCACACTCTGAGATACTTTGAATAAGTCTAGTTATACTTTGAATAGATTTAGTCAATGCAAAGTGGTAGCACATATTAAAAATGTGGTCATATACTAAAAAATGCAGTTGCTTTGCTTTTCCATGCTCATTTTGCCCTTTTATTGTACTCGTTATGCTCGTTATACTTTTCTTGCACTTGTTTTACTTTTAACATGCTCGTTATGCAAATTAGAAGTAGTTCTGAATGAACTCATAAATATTTTCAATAACTTTATCAAATATTGTGGTTATGAACACTTCGCTTAATCAATAATGATTTCTGTGCCTTTCATTTGATTAATAATACGTCTTGTGCTTTGCGTTTGATTAATAATGCGTTTGTGCTTTGCAAATGCTTTGTATCATTTTCTTTATGAAATAAATCAATTATGCAAATTTTTTATTACCTGAAATTCATTTCTGACCTTTCTTAATAATTTGAGCAGGTTGAGATGAAACCTCTAACACCATGCCATTCAGATATGCCACTTCTGGTACCATGTCTTTCAGGCATGCTAGTTCTAACACCATCCCCCAGATTTTGCAAGCCCTGCATGGCATGCAGGATTAGTGCAGGAGATCCAGCAGGCAATATGTCTGCCATGCGATCCAGGAATAACCTGTAGAGGTGTGCACGAGCACTCCTGCACTAGTCCTGCACGGACTCAGCCCCTATGCAAATTACCCCATTTGCAGGAGAAATCCATGCAAATAAGGTGAATTTGTTTTCCAGGAAGCTGGAAATTGGTCGTGCAGGACTAGTGTAATCTGCAGAAATGTACTCCACCAGTAACGGAGTACATTTTTGCAAATTACAAAACGGAGCCATGACAGCTGCAAATAAAGGGTGGATATCATGTACAAAGCATGCCAATGGTCAACTATAAGGCCATTGGCATGGTAAACACTTGAAAAAAGAAAAAAAAATCAACATTTATTTTTTATTAGCTGATCTTGGCTGTTTAAGCGTAGGGCAGCAGCGCACAAATGGGATTGGGGGGAAAATAAGAAAAAAAAACTAAAATGAGCATTCTAACCAAAATTGTTATTCTGTCATTATACTCAATGGCAGGCAGAAGACAACATGACCAGTGAATAGTGATTACTAAGGGGTGAGGCTCAGTGTGGGTCATGTAACTATGTATTAGCAGGCAATCCTATGCAAATGAGGGGAATGATACTGAATCCCAGATTTCCCCTGTATGCTAGTCAGCTCCCAACAGTGTAAGAGCAGGAATAGCTTGGTGTAAGCCTAGGAGTTAGCTGACATCATAGGGGTGTGTGTCAGGCATACTGTAAGCGGATTGGAGCCCTGTGGCTCAGGTTTGCTCCTAGCTTACCACAGCTAAGCAAGGGGGTGTGTCTGAGGCTGCCTAGCACTCTTTACATTGCCTAAGCGGGTGTGCATGCCGTGCACTGGGTTTTAAAGGAAAAAAAAAAGTAAACCAGGAAATAGCAGCTCTGTGCACATTTGAGCACTGTGTTTGCGTGGTGTGCCCCCAGTCTTAAACAGGAAGGCAATGGGAAGGGAAAACAGCAGTAGGAAGGTAATCTAGGAGAACTAGCATAGCTGACAGGTGAAATGTATCAGAATCAGCCAATTACACAGGCAGCAGACCAGCCCAGCCCAGAACACTACTATAAACTATGCAAACACCTTTTCTTCTGTTTTTTTCCCATACTCTACACCACCGGTGTATACAAGCGGGGAAGTTTTAACAAACAAAACAAGAAAATGATAGGGGCTGCAATAGCTATCATACAACATGTGGAAGAGGCTGAGGGTGGTGAGGATGTGAATGCTGTCGACCAACCCACAGTGAGGAGACAGAGAAGAGTGTACAGACCTGGGGTAACCTACTAGGGGCTACAAGAGCTTGAGATAGTGGAGTGCTATAGGGTGGACAGGGACCTCTTACAGCAAATTGTTGTGCTGTGCTGGCCACACCTGACACACAGAACTAACAGAGGGGAACCCATCCCAGTAAATGCCAAGGTATACGTAGGCCTAAGAATACTAGCTACAGGTATCTTCCAAAGGCCAGCTGGGGATATGATGGGGATCTCACAGGCATCAGCATCCAGGGTACTCCACCAGTTCCTGGATGCCATGTCAGCACATGCCGGTGAGCATGTATATTTCCCCAACACCCATGAGGCGTTGGCCAGCAATATGCAACTGTTCCACCAAATAGCAGAATACCCTGAGGTAGTGGGTGCTATAGACTGCATGCACATAAGCATCAAAGCACCGCCCAGTGAGTGGGGTAGGGTCTACATCAACCACAAGGGCTTCCCCTCCATCAACTGCCAGGTCGTGTGCGATGCCCAGGGCATAATAATGAATGTGTGTGCTGACTGTCCTGGAAGCTATCACGATTCCCACATCTGGCATCTGACACAGCTGTACCACAGATTTGCCAATGGGGGCATCCCTTACGATCACCTAGTGGGGGATGCTGGTTATGCACTGGAGCAGTGGCTGATGACACCCATCAGAAATGCACACACACCCAAACAAGAACTCCATAATGAGGCACACGCACAGACCAGAATTATAATAGAGCGTGTGTTTGGGATGCTCAAGTCACAGTTCCAGTGCCTGGACACATCTGGTGGAGCCTTGCAGTACTCACCAGCTACATGTACCCAAACTGTCATCGTATGCGTCATGCTACACAATATGATCCTGCAGAAACAGCTGCAGCAGGAACAGCACAGGGCAGGGCCACACAGCCCCCCCCCCCACCATTGCCAAGGCCTGCACAGGAACAGAGTGACTCAGAGGAGGATCAACCTGAGCCTGCCCTAGTAGGCAGAGGGAGGCGTGCCTAGTTTGCCCTGGCCTTGGCAAAGAGGCAACCCATAGTACATACACTGACACAGGAGGGACCCAGGGAATTACACCTCTTTCTGCCTCGCGCATACAGTAAAAGGATGCCAAACATGACACTACCTGCGCTCAACCATGTGTAGGGAGTGTACTATGAGCATCCAACATAGGCAGCCCTGCAGCACCACCCTCAATACTGGGACACCCACAAGGTAAGTCACTAAACCTACCAATTGCCGAATGGTGTAGAATGTGATGTTACCTGTATCTATGGTATGGATGTGAGCAAGCAAGGGAATCGGGTGGCTGAATGGTATGCCAGCAGATAATAGACACCTATAGTGGCACCATGAGATCTGTAACAAATACTGGTCTCACCATAGTAGCCAGTACTACACAGGGCGAAAAAACCCACTGCAGGAAATGTGCTGAGCCACATGTGTGTCCTTATGACTCACACATGCCAGTCAGGGAGGTTCACATACCCAACAACAGTCTCAGCCAGCAGGACAGGTGTAGACAAACACAAACAAAGGCTGTGCTATGGCCTCTGAATGATGGCTATGGGTAACCCTCCCCCCCAGGCCTACACAGTCAGACTACAGCAGGTCAGGCAGTAAGATGTTAGTTCTGAAGGGTAGGAAGTCAGAAACTAAAATGTAGGTCAATCAAAGCTAAGACCTGTAGTACACTGATATGTCTCTAGTCAGCATGATAGGTTAGAATACAGAATGAAATGGAGTACCTGACATACCAGTACAGTCATAGCAAATGTGTGCAAGTGTCAGGGCATGAAGCAGCAGTACAGTCCAACAAGTTTAATGGTACAAATCCAGCCAACACAATACACAACACAATACAATCAAGCACATAAACGCAGAAAATCTCCAGAGCGTTTTCTTAAAATATTCATCAGATGTATGCAACCCCAGATACTAAGAACACTTAAATATATATGCCAAGCAATTAAACAATTACAATTGACCAATCAATTCAAACCTATACATCAAGGTTGTGATCAGGATTTAAAGCAATATGTGTAATGAGCTGTACAAATTGTATACTTACTCAAGGTCCTCCCTTGATTCAGCTTGTATAACAATATGATGATTTTCCCCTTCTCCTGCATATACTGCTGGTGCATACACAAATGAATGCTCGCTTTCAATAGCTTCTAAGCCCACTAGATTAAGCAAAATAAATGCCCTTGTATGTGCATCTTTGTCAGAAAAAGCTGCTTGTATGAAAATATCACATTCCTGCTCAAATACTCTCCAGTTCTGTGCAAAATTATTATCAAATATAAGTGGACTGGGTCTGCAAAATGCCTTTGCCATGCCAACACACAGTAATAAAGACCCTTGAAATTATGTATGAACATACACACATGTACATCAAAAATTTATGCCAGAAACTTATAATTATACTCAACACCACAACAGACTCTCCAAAATAACTGCACTTTGTAAAATAGGCTTTTGTAGCACAAGAACACTTTGAAATCACTGTACTTTGTGAAACCACCCTTATCAGTGTAAAAAACACTTAGAAATGACTGCACTTTGCAAATGAATTGTACACAGCATAAGAAACTTTTTGAAATGACTGCACTTTGTGAAATAACTCTGTACAGTGTAAGTAACACTTCAAAATGACTGCATTTTGTGAATGAATTATACACAGCACAAGCCGACACAAGCATCCTCCAAAAGGGCCTCATAGAAACAGACAACTGGTGCCAGAGCCATGGCCTCAAGCTAAACGCCAAGAAGTGTATAGTCATCCCCTTTGGCAAAAACAAAGTGCCCACAAATTACCACATAGGTGGTAATCCATTAAGTACGGAATAAGTAATTAGGGACCTGGAGACCCAAGTTGATAGCAATCTCTCATTTGACAACCACGTGGCCAAAGTGGTTAGAAAAACATTTTATATAGCCCACCTAATCATGAAGGGATTCACATCTAGATCAGGGGAGGTCATCATGCCTCTTTACTCATCCCTCATCAGGCCCATAATTGAGTACAATGCCCCTTTTGGGATGTACCTTACCAGACACCTGCAGCAACTGGAAAGACCCCAAAAGTACCTCACCAAGAGGATCAAAGGGCTCAAACAGATGCCATATGCTGCCTGGTTAAAGAAACTCCAGCTCTACTCAGTGGCATACCGCCTGCTCAGAGGCGATCTGTGCCTGACGTATAAAGCCATGTCCAACCCGGAAATAATGGACATGCTGCACCTCAGAAAATCCAAATCCCATCGAGCTACACGCTTGAGAGACTTGAACCTCAGCACTGAAATAAATAGGACATGCTGGAGGGACAGATTCATAACCCAGAGGCCTCCCTCACTCTGGAATAAAATCCCAGTCCAGGTTAGGCAGAGTCCCTCACTGACTCTCTTCAAGTGGAATCTTGATGAGTGGATGGGAGATGGTAGGTTTGCCCCGGGTATCACTTCTGTGTCACTGTTAGACAGAGGCACAGTATACTAACCTCGAAAAAGGGCATAGCAAAATTAATTTAAAATGGGTGGCGAAAGCCAAACACACTCTGGCTAGGCTTATAAATGCCCTAGGGCAGATAGCCTAGTATGAACCTATGAACCTATGAACCTATGAAATAATTATATTTTGTGAAATAACCCTGTACAGTGTAAGAAACAGTTTGAAAGGGCTGTACTTTGTGAATGAACTGCACTTTGCGAAATAACTGTACCTGGCACACAGTAAACTCTTCAAAATAACTGTACTGTTATAAAGCACACGCTACAAACACTTTGCACACTCTGAGATACTTTGAATAAGTCTAGTTATACTTTGAATAGATTTAGTCAATGCAAAGTGGTAGCACATATTGAAACATGTGGTCATATACTAAAAAATGCAGTTGCTTTGCTTTTCCATGCTCATTTTGCCCTTTTATTGTACTCGTTATGCTCGTTATACTTTTCTTGCACTTGTTTTACTTTTAACATGCTCGTTATGCAAATTAGAAGTAGTTCTGAATGAACTCATAAATATTTTCAATAACTTTATCAAACATTGTGGTTATGAACACTTCGCTTAATCAATAATGATTTCTGTGCCTTTCATTTGATTAATAATGCCTTGTGCTTTATGCTTGATTAATAATGCGTTTGTGCTTTGCAAATGCTTTGTATCATTTTCTTTATGAAATAAATCAATTATGCAAATTTTTTATTACCTGAAATTCATTTCTGACCTTTCTTAATAATTTGAGCAGGTTGAGATGAAACCTCTAACACCATGCCATTCAGATATGCCACTTCTGGTACCATGTCTTTCAGGCATGCTAATTCTAACACCATCCCCCAGATTTTGCAAGCCCTGCATGGCATGCAGGATTAGTGCAGGAGATCCAGCAGGCAATATGTCTGCCGTGTGATCCAGGAATAACCTGTAGAGGTGTGCACGAGCACTCCTGCACTAGTCCTGCATGGACTCAGCCCCTATGCAAATTACCCCATTTGCAGGAGAAATCCATGCAAATAAGGTGAATTTGTTTTCCAGGAAGCTGGAAATTGGTCGTGCAGGACTAGTGTAATCTGCAGAAATGTACTCCACCAGTAACGGAGTACATTTTTGCAAATTACAAAACGGAGCCATGACAGCTGCAAATAAAGGGTGGATATCATGTACAAAGCATGCCAATGGTCAACTATAAGGCCATTGGCATGGTAAACACTTGAAAAAAGAAAAAAAAAATCAACATTTATTTTTTATTAGCTGATCTTGGCTGTTTAAGCGTAGGGCAGCAGCGCACAAATGGGATTGGGGGGAAAATAAGAAAAAAAACTAAAATGAGCATTCTAACCAAAATTGCTATTCTGTCATTATACTCAATGGCAGGCAGAAGACAACATGACCAGTGAATAGTGATTACTAAGGGGTGAGGCCCAGTGTGGGTCATGTAACTATGTATTAGCAGGCAATCCTATGCAAATGAGGGGAATGATACTGAATCCCAGATTTCCCCTGCATGCTAGTCAGCTCCCAACAGTGTAAGAGCAGGAATAGCTTGGTGTAAGCCTAGGAGTTAGCTGACATCATAGGGGTGTGTCAGGCATACTGTAAGCGGATTGGAGCCCTGTGGCTCAAGTTTGCTCCTAGCTTACCACAGCTAAGCAAGGGGGTGTGTCTGAGGCTGCCTAGCACTCTTTACATTGCCTAAGCGGGTGTGCATGCCGTGCACTGGGTTTTAAAGGAAAAAAAAAAGTAAACCAGGAAATAGCAGCTCTGTGCACATTTGAGCACTGTGTTTGCGTGGTGTGCCCCAGTCTTAAACAGGAAGGCAATGGGAAGGGAAAACAGCAGTAGGAAGGTAATCTAGGAGAACTAGCATAGCTGACAGGTGAAATGTATCAGAATCAGCCAATTACACAGGCAGCAGACCAGCCCAGCCCAGAACACTACTATAAACTATGCAAACACCTTTTCTTCTGTTTTTTTCCCATACTCTACACCACCGGTGTATACAAGCGGGGAAGTTTTAACAAACAAAACAAGAAAATGATAGGGGCTGCAATAGCTATCATACAACATGTGGAAGAGGCTGAGGGTGGTGAGGATGTGAATGCTGTCGACCAACCCACAGTGAGGAGACAGAGAAGAGTGTACAGACCTGGGGTAACCTACTAGGGGCTACAAGAGCTTGAGATAGTGGAGTGCTATAGGGTGGACAGGGACCTCTTACAGCAAATTGTTGTGCTGTGCCGGCCACACCTGACACACAGAACTAACAGAGGGGAACCCATCCCAGTAAATGCCAAGGTATACGTAGGCCTAAGAATACTAGCTACAGGTATCTTCCAAGGGCCAGCTGGGGATATGATGGGGATCTCACAGGCATCAGCATCCAGGGTACTCCACCAGTTCCTGGATGCCATGTCAGCACATGCCGGTGAGCATGTATATTTCCCCAACACCCATGAGGCGTTGGCCAGCAATATGCAACTGTTCCACCAAATAGCAGAATACCCTGAGGTAGTGGGTGCTGTAGACTGCATGCACATAAGCATCAAAGCACCGCCCAGTGAGTGGGGTAGGGTCTACATCAACCACAAGGGCTTCCCCTCCATCAACTGCCAGGTCGTGTTCGATGCCCAGGGCATAATAATGAATGTGTGTGCTGACTGTCCTGGAAGCTATCACGATTCCCACATCTGGCATCTGACACAGCTGTACCACAGATTTGCCAATGGGGGCATCCCTTACGATCACCTAGTGGGGGATGCTGGTTATGCACTGGAGCAGTGGCTGATGACACTCATCAGAAATGCACACACACCCAAACAAGAACTCCATAATGAGGCACACGCACAGACCAGAATTATAATAGAGCGTGTGTTTGGGATGCTCAAGTCACAGTTCCAGTGCCTGGACACATCTGGTGGAGCCTTGCAGTACTCACCAGCTACATGTACCCAAACTGTCATTGTATGCGCCATGCTACACAATATGATCCTGCAGAAACAGCTGCAGCAGGAACAGCACAGGGCAGGGCCACACAGCCCCCCCCCCCACCATTGCCAAGGCCTGCACAGGAACAGAGTGACTCAGAGGAGGATCAACCTGAGCCTGCCCTAGTAGGCAGAGGGAGGCGTGCCTAGTTTGCCCTGGCCTTGGCAAAGAGGCAACCCATAGTACATACACTGACACAGGAGGGACCCAGGGAATTACACCTCTTTCTGCCTCACAAGATACAGTAAAAGGATGCCAAACATGACACTACCTGCGCTCAACCATGTGTAGGGAGTGTACTATGAGCATCCAACATAGGCAGCCCTGCAGCACCACCCTCAATACTGGGACACCCACAAGGTAAGTCACTAAACCTACCAATTGCCGAATGGTGTAGAATGTGATGTTACCTGTATCTATGGTATGGATGTGAGCAAGCAAGGGAATCGGGTGGCTGAATGGTATGCCAGCAGATAATAGACACCTATAGTGGCACCATGAGATCTGTAACAAATACTGGTCTCACCATAGTAGCCAGTACTACACAGGGCGAAAAAACCCACTGCAGGAAATGTGCTGAGCCACATGTGTGTCCTTATGACTCACACATGCCAGTCAGGGAGGTTCACATACCCAACAATAGTCTCAGCCAGCAGGACAGGTGTAGACAAACACAAACAAAGGCTGTGCTATGGCCTCTGAATGATGGCTATGGGTAACCCTCCCCCCCAGGCCTACACAGTCAGACTACAGCAGGTCAGGCAGTAAGATGTTAGTTCTGAAGGGTAGGAAGTCAGAAAGTAAAATGTAGGTCAATCAAAGCTAAGACCTGTAGTACACTGATATGTCTCTAGTCAGCATGATAGATTAGAATACAGAATGAAATGGAGTACCTGACATACCAGTACAGTCATAGCAAATGTGTGCAAGTGTCAGGTGTGCCCCCCCCATCCTATGGAGAAATGTAGAAACAGCCAGGTGTGCCCCCCCAATCCTGTGTAGAAATGTAGTAACAGTCAAGTGTGCCCCCCCCCCAATCCTGTGTAGAAATGTAGTAACAGTCAGGTGTATCCTGTGTAGAAATGTAGTAACAGTCAGGTGTGCCCCCCCAATCCTGTGTAGAAATGTAGAAACATTCAGGTGTGCCCCCCCAATCCTGTGAAGAAATGTAGAAATAGGCAGGTGTGCCCCACCCAATCCTGTGTAGAAATGTAGAAACAGTCATGTGTGTCCCCCCACAATCCTATGTAGAAATGTAGTAACAGTCAGGTGTGCCCCCCCACTCCTATGTAGATATGTAGAAACAGTCAGGTGTGCCCCTTCCCCCAATCCAGTGTAGAAATGTAATAACAGTT
Organism: Protopterus annectens; assembly: GCF_019279795.1. Classification (NCBI taxonomy): domain Eukaryota; kingdom Metazoa; phylum Chordata; order Ceratodontiformes; family Protopteridae; genus Protopterus; species Protopterus annectens. Next base: position 352,917,663 of record NC_056734.1, on the reverse strand, counting down.
AGGTGTGCCCCCTCCCAACCACTGTGTATAAATGTAGAAACAGACAGCTGTGCCCTCTCCCCCAATCCTGCGTATAAATGTAGTAACAGTCAGGTGTGTCCCCCTCCCACAATCCTGTGTAGAAATGTAGAAACAGTCAGGTGTGCTCCCCCCAACCCTACTTAGAAATGTGGTAACAGTCAGGTGTGCCCCCCAAACCTATTTAGAAATGTAGTAACGGTCTGGTGTGCCCCCCCCAATCCGATGTACACATGTCGTAACAGTCAGGTGTGCCCCCCCACAACCCTATGTAGAAATGTAGTAACATGTATGTGTAGGTATAATACCAGTGGAACACAGATGCACAGAGGTGGCCAAGGTAGCAGGATAGGTTGTAGCATCTGCACAATATGAAGGTATGTGTGTGTTAGGTTGGTGTGTGTTTCATATTGTGTAAGAGTGGTCAGTATGTATGCATGTTGAGGTAAGACCTGGTGGCCATTGCCCACTACTGCTGATGACAGGGACAAGTCCTCACAACTGCAGTGCCAAAGACAATACCCACCAGTATAACACATGCTAGCAGTAAGCCATTGTAAATGTATGGTGGTAATATGTGTCACCTTCTGAAAGACAGACATGGCATGGCTGTTGGGCTAGATATACAGGCAGTACACAGGGGAAAGACATACAGTATATATTGCGTCGCTGTGAAATGGAGACACCCTTGGAGTTGTACATACAGGTATGCATCACATTATCTGGTCCTGTAGTAGGGGATACCGGTGTTGTTTGTCCGAACACTTGCAGATCACAAAGGAGGTAGGACTGATGTATTGGGAAACAGCTGATGTACCTGCACATGCCAGCATAACTGGAATGCTCATTACATATCTGTGTGTCAGATGCAAGTAGTGTCCATAGCACACATGCACCCAGCTCACACAAACACCACCCACAGATACCTCTCTGGTCGAATCCCGGCTGTGGTGAATGGGTACAATATGACCTCACCTGTATATGGCAAAAGCGAAAGAATACAGCATGCAGTGCAGGTGTCCCATGCAGGTGTGTCGCTATCCATAGGTAGTACCCTGCCAGCATCCACACCACCTGATCAAGACTGATAGAAGGTATTGGCATGAACACGTAGCACACCTACCCTGTCACCCCAGGGGAATATATTGTATGGTGGTCTGAGACTGTAGGACTGACAGAATGCAACGGCCTGCCACATCTGACCTACATCAATACCTAATGGCCCACAGGCCTCTGCCATGAGCCTGTGTCTCACACATACTGCCAATGCATGTTATGTCATGGAGACCTAAATAACATACACTCCACATAAGCCATATGCAAGGCCATGTGGACAAACCACAGTAACATGTCCACCATGTCCCACTGCATGAACCGTGGACCAACACCAACACACAGCTGTGATGGGGTGAAAGTATCAGAGAATGTATGCATAATATATGGAAGAGGATAGAATAACAGAGGGGGTGGGGTGGGAGCATGGGCAGCATGGAATGTGCAAGGTCCGACACAAAGCTGTGTGCACACATTATCCCTGGCTGCAAATACATAAATGGGGGGCTACATACCTGCCCGTACACCGCAATAGGGGTAATGTCCTGACTCATGGCCCCTGCCTCTGAGTAACCTGTGCGAATCTGTACAGCTGTGAGATATTGCCACAGCAATATAAGGCCATACTGTCATGCCGATAGATGTACAAGTATGGGTTCCTCTGCCAGCACTGTACCAAGGTGCTAAACCGGATAAACAGACCCAGCAGCAAGTGTCTGCAGCTCCCCCTGCAGAATGGCATAACTTACCATGAATATGTAGGCATCTGCCCACAGTACCGCACACAGCTGCAGTCACCCTTGTCCCCCAAGACATCACTGTGAGCAGGAATGTCCACCTGACAGTACACAAGGACAGAAAACATCACAGTGTATAATAGTACACATGTCTGAATATCTCTGCTAACAGCAGATATATTCAGACATGTGTACTGAATATCTCTGCTAACAGCAGTACCATGTAGCTGAAGCAGCACAGACACAATCACCTACAGTACACACTATCCCCTGCACACTTTGTCCCCATATTGCCAAATGATCAATGGATACACTGCAGAAACAGTTTGCTACCTGTAGGTGTACAACACAAAGGTCTGCACTGGAGTACAAACTACCTGGAATTGATCCACACATTCAATACAGAAGGGCACACTGGGCAAGTTCACACACTTGGAGAAATGAAGGCAATATCAGACAACAACATACTGAAAGGTCATACTGGGCATGCTCACACACGTAAACAAACGAAGCCCATGTCTTCAAACAACAGTGGAACATATTTATCTGACAGTTGCTGATGTTAGTACAGACACTCCTCAGTATGCACCAGTCATGCTTTGCACACACAGTGGATAGGAACACAGACATATATCCAAGGACAACACACTATAATAAGCCAAGAGTAGACGGACATAGATGTGTAGAACAGAGTGATTGTGACAAGGAGCCATCCATTATGAGGCTTGTCCCGCCCAGCATGCAGCCAAATTGCTACAACCACATGAGGCGTAAATGTCATTCACTGTAGACATTAGCCACCGGTATCCATCAGAATTACAGACTATGTGGTACAAGTGCTAGCTGTGCAACTTACTGTACAAGGAAGTAGTCATTAAGCAGCTGTATACATGTACCTGTGGAATATAACCCTGCATGTGCTTGCATGTGGTGAGTCAACCTCTAAATGAATGGGTTATGGCCCATGCCACACACTGCCCTCCCCACAGCCCTACTATAACAAGCCTGTTGAGGTCATCCACTTTGAAATATACCTTTGGGAAAGTTGTAGCCCAGTAATCTCTGTGGTGCATCCTATAACTGTGTACTGCTGTAGTGTGATAAACTAGTTTGGTAGGAGTTATAATCCCAGACATGGCAAATGCGTGTGTGTGTCTGTCTGTGTAGAGAGCAATGCTTTTAGGTGAGTCACACTCACTACAATTCAAATGCCCTACTTTGGCAAGGCTGTTGATGTCATTCACTGTGAAATACACCTTTCAGAAAGTAGCAGCCCAGTAACCTCTGTGGTGTGTCCTATAACTGCATACTGTTGCAGTGTGATAAACTAGTTAGGTAGGAGTTCTAATCCCAGGCATGGCAACTGTGTGTGTGTCTCTGTCTGTGTAGAGAGCAATGCTTTTAGGCGAGTCACACTCACTACAATTCACATGCCCTACTTTGGCAAGGCTGTTGATGTCATTCACTGTGAAATACACCTTTCAGAAAGTAGCAGCCCAGTAACCTCTGTGGTGTGTCCTATAACTGCATACTGTTGTAGTGTGATAAACTAGTTAGGTAAGAGTTCTAATCCCAGTCATGGCAACTGTGTGTGTGTTTGTGTGTGTGTCTCTGTGTAGACAGCAATGCTTTTTAGGCTAGTCACACTCACTACAATTCAAATGCCCTACTTTGGCAAGGCTGCTGATGTCATTCACTGTGAAATACACCTTTTGGAAAGCTGTAGACCAGCAATCTCCATGGTGTGCCCCTTAACTGCGTACTGCTGTAGTGTGATAAACTAGTTAGGTAGGAGTTTTAATCCCAGACATGGCAACTGTGTATGTTTGTGTGTGTGTGTGTGTGTGTGTGTGTGTGTGTGTGTGTGTGTGTGTGTGTGTGTGTGTGTGTCTCTCTCTCTGTGTAGAAAGCAATGCTTTTTAGTCTAGTCATACTCACTACAATTCAAATGTCCCAATTTGGCATGGCGGCTGATGTAATTCACTGTGAAATACACCTTTTGGAAAGCTGTAGCCAAGTAATCCCCGTGGCGCATCCCATAACTGCATACTGCTGTAGTGTGCAAAACTAGTTAGGTAGGAGTTCTAATCCCAGACATGGCAAGTGTGTGTGTGTGTGTGTGTGTGTGTGTGTGTGTGTGTGTGTGTGTGTGTGTGTGTGTGTGTGTGTGTCTGTGTAGAGAGCAATGCTTTTTAGGTTACTCACGCTCACTACAAATCAAATGTCTTACTTTGGCAAGCCTGCTGATGTCATTCACTGTGAAATACACCTTTGGAGAAGTAGTACTCCAGTAATCCCCGTGGTGTGCATTATAACAGTGTAATGCTGTAGTGTGATATAGAACTCTGGTATGGGTTCTATTCCCACACATGGCAGGTGTGGATGTTTGTGTGTTTGTTTCTATGTCTGTGTAGGGAGCAATGCTTTTTAGGCTAGTCACACTCACTACAATTCAAATGTTCTACTTTGGCAATCCTGCTGATGTCATTCACTGTGAAATACACCTTTGGGGAGGGAGTACTCCAGTAATCCCCATGGCGTATCCTATAACATCATAATGCTGTAGTGTGATATAGAACTCTGGTAGGCATTCTATTCCCACACATGGCAGGTGTGGATGTTTGTGTGTTTGTTTCTATGTCTGTGTAGGGAGCAATGCCTTTTTAGGCTAGTCACACTCACTACAATTCAAATGCCCTACTTTGGCAATCCTGCTGATGTCATTCACTGTGAAATACACTTTTGGGGAAGGAGTACTCCAGTAATCTCCGTGGCATGTCCTATTACAGTGTAATGCTGTAGTGTGATATAGAACTCTTGTAGGGGTTCTGGTCCTACACATGGCAGGTGTGGATGTTTGTGTGTGTGTTGCTATGTCTGTGTAGGGAGAAATGCGTTTTAGGCTAATCACACTCACTACAATTCAAATGCTCTCCTTTGGCAATCCTGCTGATGTCATTCACTGTGAAATACACATTTGGGGAAGGAGTATTCCAGTAATCTCTGTGGCGCATCCTATAACTGCGTAGTGGTGCAGTGTAATAAACTAGTTAGGTAGGAGTTCTAATCCAAGATGTGGAAGGTGTATGTGTCTGTGTTTGTCATTTGTATCCTGTGTGGAGTTGGCTGTGAGTGTGTAACAACTGGACTCATTGTGGAGTGGGTTTTGCAAATTTATTATATGGTGACCCTAATATATGTCACAGTGTCCACTGTACAGGGATAACAGATGTGAAATAGCCGAGAGGCTGGGGTGCAAATCCATACCCCTACATGTGACATCAAGGCCAGGCAAACAAAGTTAGCAACCCTTGTATTACCCACAGAACACTCTCAACCCATGTCTCATAACACACACTTGCCTAGGCAACAACCACTTTGTTGGTAGTACCCTGCATATTGCCCACTGACAGTAACCATGGTGTGATTGCAGTGGGCTACAGAGGGCATGGCACACTGTCCATCAGTCCAATAGCCACATACATGCAGACAGTGCACCTTCCCAATGTTCCCCACTGGAACCCTGCAACACCTGTGGTGCCTTCAAATGTGACCCACAAAGGACTTACCATGCCTGAAACACATGCCCTGTATGGACAGATGCCACTGACACCAGGGAATACCTGTATCATGCTATCAATGTAGGCGCAAGGACAACCTGCTGTCCATTAACAGTTCCCACCACATGAAGCCAGGACTGGCACATCTGATGATAACAATCTGTGTACACAAAATAGGCAAGACACCCCAGGTACAGTTCCACATGTCACTGTACATGCATGTGGGATGTGTGCACATCCCAGACACCGTCCGTGTCATGGACTAAGAAACACATACATGGCAAGCAATGCACAGCATTGGCCACACAGAATAGTTACCTAGGTGACTGGATGGTGAATACAATACCCACCTGTGTGGGCAAATCCAGACTCTACACCCCTGAGCCACACTGCAGACCATTGTCATGTGGCCTGATGCCAAGGTATACCCATCACCTAGCCTTGTATAGCCATCTGGCACAGTTGACCACTACACACCCATGAAGCAATGCAACCATGCATGTCAGTATTGGCACCCTGTGTCTGCGTGTGTGGTGTATGATGACTATGACCACATTCACACTCACTACAACCCCCATTGGCATACTGAATCATGCTGTCTGATGTCAGACACCTCCACATACCCTTTGCCCATATAACCTCTGTATAACCCCTGTGGTGCATGTGGTATCTGCACAGTACTGTGTTGTGGCAATCTAACTAGTGATGAGTTGTATTCCTGACCATACCAAGTGTGTCAATGTGTGTGGGTCCCTGTGAGAGTGTGGCTGTGTTGATGCTGACACCTGTTCATGCAGACAGGCACGTGTACTGCACATACCGTATAGCTACCATATCATGGTTGCAGATGTCACTCACCATCACATATACGTTTGGAGGGCTCTTCAACATGTAACCTATGTGGCACATCAAATAACTGTATAGACATGTGATAACAATACATAGTCAGTCAGGGGTTTGATACCCTGTACTGGTAGGTGTGTGACACAAACATGCTTAAGTTTTACTGTCCCACCCCTCCCTGACTTATCTTTGCCTCTGTCTGCCTCTCTCACTCTTTCTCTGGTGGATGTGAAAACTTACACCTGCTTTGCTTAGGCAGAAGCATGTGTATTGTAAGTGGTGCTCATGATCAGCTGATGGCCTCTGCATGAATTGCAGCTCTCCTCTAGCTGACTGCATGTGGAACAGCTGTGGTAACATTCCCATAGCCAATTGCATGGAAACACACTCCAATATCTAGGCACATCATGTTGGTATTAGGCCTTTTCATTCACTGTGAGCAGGAACTAGATATGTTGTTTGGCAAACAGCATCACAGATGGATTGGGGATTTACCTCTAACAACATGCACTGTGGAAACAGGCCAACACACAGGAGGGGTATGTGCCTGACTTGAATACAGACTGTAAGTGCTGCTATATTGCATTTGGAGTAATGTTGGTTTAACAGGGTGTGTGTGGATATGGCTGTCCTACATGTTTTAATACCTGTCATGTAAGTGCTATGTTTATGAGGAATCCCCATCTGTAGGGCCATCTGCTGACTGGGCAGTGTCTGGTGCCTTGTGTTTCTTGTGTTACCCACAGAGCAACTATCTGTGAACTGCAGAAGGTAGTGTGAGGATTGCAGTCAGTAGATGGTGACAGCCATGAGAGTTACTGACTTCATATCTCTCATAGGACATATGGTGCAACAAACCATGTTACAACAGTAAATGTATGAGGTTATCACAGTAACATATCAATATCGGCCCTGTGTTTGTGCCTCCAGCCACAACTCTGTTAACCTTTGTACATATGTCATGCAGTAAGAGGTGCATATGTTTTGTACACCATATTTATTGACATCATATCTGATAACAGGCCAGTGAGATATCAGACTGCTACACATGTTATGTATAGTAGGGGTTATATTTGAGGACATAACCAGGGCATCCTGTGGTTGTGTGTACAGTACTGAGGTCTGTGTAGTTATGGTGATTGTCGACAGTGTGTGTATTGTGAATATGTATATTGGCCTGTGTACAGACTGTGGTAGATGTCATTATTCTTGGTCCTGTTCTATCTGATGTTACATGCTGCTCCACTGTATGCTACCCTATCAGCTTACATGTTTGTAGGGTCAAACACACACATGTCCAATACCACAGACAGGCATCGGACCACACTGTGTAGCGGCCCAGTATACGTAGGGTTGGTGTGTGAGTGACACATATGACGATGGTGTTGGTCAGATAGTCCATATACTGTAATATTATGGCAGCTTACCACATGTGGCTGTGGCTCTGTTCACAAGAGTTGTGGTTATGCACTTTCACACAGGTGTCTGTTACTCTGTGCTGTGACATGACTGTAGAGCCTGCTGTCTATTCAGGTAGATGTGTATTCCCCCATAGGAAATGTAGGCCAGTGTTGAGGCAGTCTGCCTGTAGCCTGCACAGTGCTTTGTTACATGCCTAGCAGATTAGTGTACTTACCCAGGGAGATGTCATGTCCAGATACTTGCCAGATGTACTGCTGCCGGGCCACCATAACAGTCATGTATGTCAGACAAAGCAGTGGGATGCTGTACAGATGTATGTCACTAACTAGTGCGTAGTATGTGGCCAAGGCACCTCTGTACCAGCAGTTATTATGTGTCAGGACAGACAGGGGTGTATGAATGCATAACCTATGGGGGCAAATGTATACCAGTATTTATGTGATATACCCATCTACATGGCTGTTAACATCTACATTGTCAGGATTGGTCCTCATGTCTTGCACTAAGGGGTTCTGTGTATACTTCTGGACTGACCAGAGTGTGTCAGACTGTCCACATATATTGACCATATCTCTGCTGTAGTCCACAGGAGCATTACTGTGCTAGCAGAGGTACTGTACTATGATGTCCTTGGGATGTCTGTCAGTAGCCACTGGTGCACATGTTAAAAGCAGATGTGACCGCCCACACACATCATGTCTGTGAAGACAATCCCTATTACAGTAGCAATAGTCTACAAATATACCTGCAATACATATCTGACATCCCCTTGCACTAGGAGGTTGGGACTATTGGGGATGAGGTAGGGCTCCACTCCATGTTCAGGACATATAGTGAACATATATGTATATATAATTATCCATATATCTATATAGATAAAGACACATATACATATCGACATACATAGATGGATTTGTATATGTACACACACACACACACACACACACACACATATATATATATATATATATATATATATATATATACACACATATAAACACTCAGATATATACATATACAGAGCAATATATGTCTACACATATACAGATAGAGATACATATGCACATATACGTATGTACGTATGGATATCTACATATATATCAACAGTAATAGGTATATTATCAGAATAGATATGTATGCACATATAGTTACAGAAATCTACATATATACCCACATAAATAGGCATATCTGTACACATTGGATGTATATATATATATATATATATATATATATATATATATATATATATATATATATATATATATATATATATATATATATATATATATATATATATATATACGAAGAGATGTACACTGGATATATATATATGTTGCACTATATAGACGTGTATACAGACATATGTATGAGTATACATGTGCATGTACATGTAGACATATATCTACCTATTATATGTATATATCCATATTCCTGTCATATGTAAACCTCACGGTTGTGTATACCCTCCCAGATGTATCTCACCATATGTATCTGCTATGTGTACATTATGATAAAACATATGTGATACAACAGTCATATTAATAACAAGTACTACATAATTGTGGAAATAAATGCAATTGTTCAATACTACTCAATATGTGTATTGACAGCTATATCGATAAAACAACAGCTGTCTTCACAGTGGTCATGGCATAGTGGTTAAGTGTTGTGACTTTAGTGTACAGGGTCCTGGGTTCAAGGGCTGTTTATTTTGTTGTTGGGCAGAACAAGGGCTGTTGGATACAGAGTGGTTAAGGCAGTTTTGAGCAGCTTTAAGCACGTTTGTGCGGGTTTGCATGAAGCTAAGCAGTGCTAAGCTATGGGTAAATGTATGGGCACTTACACAATGTAGACTTCGCTTACCAGTGCGCAAATCAGCTCAGCTGTTATACTGCAGCAATGTTGATACTTGCTAAGCATGGCTTAGCCCTGGTAACCAGTTCACACCACCCAGTCTGATAATATAGAAGGGTAATGACATCTGTAATAAGTGTATGTAATGCCATGTACAATACCTGCACCTATGTGCTGTCATCAAAGTAGCAAGTGGTGTGAGTGTCATGTGTGGGACACAGATGTATATGAGGCCTGTACAGCACTGTTATCCATGTGAATGTTTTACATACAGGGGTAGTAGCCCAGGGTACATGCTGTCACACTGACATGTAGTGTATCATGGCAGTACTACTGTTGACAGTGCTTACCCAGGCAAGAGCAGAGTGCTAAATGGAGTACTGACAACAGGCACACCTGCAGGCATAGCTGGACTCTGAGGCCTCCCTGTTGCATCCCTGGTGTGTGAGCTGTGTCACAGTATATACTCCTTACTGGGTAATGATCCGACGTGGAATGTAACTGTAGACTACCATCTGTACAGCACATGTGAGTGAGGGCCTCTGACATGTAGTTAAGGCATACATACTGTTGTCAAATGTCTATTTGTCAACACACTCATCCTACTGCATAGCTACTTGCTAAGCTGATGACTGTCAGTCCTTGTACAGATGTGCAGATGGCAGGTATCCAGCTGGGATATGTACAGGCAACATAAGCTTGATTGACACTGACATGTCTGCCCAGCTGTGTAAGAACCGACACATATAGGATATGTCACCCTGTACGCACCACGTGCCATGGGTACCTCCACTACACTACCACAGTCAGCAGAACATGCTTGGGTAGAGGCTTCCTTCACAGACACTAACCATGTGTTGTAATGCATGTTGCATACATGTCAACTTGATCACATCAGTGGCCATGTGCAGGAGGCACCTGGAGGATTGGCTGATGCATGTCATTCTCACCCTGAGGGTCAACGCAGTAGTATCTGTCGACTGATTGCCTGCTGCCACCTGGCACTGTACACACAACCCCTACACAACCCATCTCTCCTTGGACAATAGCTAGGTACACAGCTATGACCACCTGCAGTGATGCACCCCTGTACTGACATGTGTATGTGCGCATGACTGAGTATAGCAGTGTCTGTGTGTTAGCACACCTGTACTTGGGAATTCCATGAGGGCCTTCGCAACCAACGCAACACCCCTTGCCATAGTCAGTTGTGGCTGCTGCTGTACGGCACATTACATGTACCCTGTTAAGCTCCTCCCCATACCGGCTACACAAGCCTTGCAGTACCAGCACAACAGTGTTGTACAAATGGTTTGTTAGGCATGGGATACCCATTGTATTCTAGCATGTGTGTGTAGTTGTGCATGTCCGTATATCTGTAGGGTACAGCATTCCGAGGCCACATACTCCTATTACAATACCCATTGCCACACAGTAGTACAGATAGTGTTGTTGCTGCTCATAGGTGCGGCATGACAATGCAACACCCTACTATGCGTGTGGCATGTGCATTAGATGCATATCCCTGTAGTATCACTGTTGGGGTATACTATGGGTTGTATCGCAGTCGCAGCCAATGTGTGATGGCAGGTATGGTAGAGTGGGTTTCAGGGAATACAATATCCACTGGGGGATGTAGGTGCTGTGTATGCTGTCAGTACACCAAGGTACACCCGGTATATGTTCTATGTACCACGTTATGGTTACCACTGTCACCATCAACCATACAGGTAACTGATACCACAATCCAGGCCAGTTATGCATGTGCTATGTGCAGCCTACCTGTAACACACTAGACACATGGTCAAGTTAGTTTGCAACGATAGGTCCTGGTATCTCGGATGTGTGTCTGCCTGTTATGTGTCTGTTAATGTGTATATGAAGGTATGTCACACTATGTTTTGGTCATATACACCCATTACATCCCCCATTAGCATACTGTACATGTCTGGGGATGTTCTGCATGTAACATGTAACCTGGGACACACCTCACACTAAATGCTGCATAGTGTGTGTAATGTAAGCCACACACTTCAGTATTACTACATATCTAGGTAGGGGTCTAGTCTCAGTGTTGCCAAGTAACAGTGTGTGTGTATGTGGATGGGTCTACATCACGTTGCAGGGTATACATGCCTCAGTGGGTCACCTGTCCATGTGACACAGGCAATAACTGTTTTAGTAACCTGTGACATGTGTTCAACTGTACCCAAGATATGTCACAGCCATGGTGTCACCACAGTGCCATACCCTGTTGTGGAATATGACTGCAGACCATCCTCCTGCTGACACATGTACACCTAGAACACAAATGGATAACATTATAGAGACCACAATCAACCAGTGTTACTAACAGCTATAATGCATCATTGCTGGACGGCTACACTATATGCCATATATGCATTACACTTTACTCCTTACATGTTACACTGCAGTACTGTGGTACATTGTAGTACAGTCACCGTGTGCATCGGAACCATATTAGCCTGTCCCTGCACTGATGGTATGGATGATAGGAATGTGTCACAGGTATCAACATATGCACAGGGTGTGATGCTGGTTTTCCAGAGGCCAAGGGTGGGCCATACATTTAACACCATGTGTGTGGGTGAGGGGTGTACTACGGTGAGCTGGGCATGGTGCTGTGGTGTGTGTAGGTATGGTGTAACCCTAGGTGTGTCTGTACAGTGTGTGGGTATGCATGCACACAGTTCTGCCATTTGGCTGCCCTACACAGGTGTTTATGGACAGCTGCAGACCATACCTGGCAGGGTGTGCAGTTCACTGCCTCCGGTCACAGACACATGGACTGTGCCTGCCAGGGGTTCCATGGGCACATCAAGGTACAGGCCTTGATGTGCTACTTTCACCTGCTGATGATAAATGTCCGCTGGTACCAGGCTCCTCCTGGAACTGGCCAGTACCACTTTCACGGACCTGCTGTGGCATGGACAGCACCCTCCACACTGCTGGGGCTGGTACTGCCACTACAGGAGCCCCTTGGTGTCCTAGCACATCCACATTGAAGGCCAGCTTTTGGTGTTGCTGGTCTACGTCCATGCGGCCGTCACTGCACCCCCACCACATGTTGAAGCACGGACACACCACAGCCGATGAGGGCCATCATCTCACCATGCTGTCTATTCATGAGCTTGGTATATGCATGGATAGCACCAGACAGTTCACAGATGTTGTTGCTTAAAGATGTGAGAGCAGCCCTATGCAGCCTCAGGCCCTGTCTGGTGTAATGTACCATACGTGCCTGCGCCGCCATGACAGCCTGAAACATGTGCCTGCTGGTGCCAACTATGTCACCTCTGCCAGGAGCATGCTGTCCAGCGGTCCTACCATGAGCACCCTGGGACATCCACCTTTGTGGTGCCCTTCTGGACATCTGGCTATGCCTGCTGTGACCACACTTTCCTGTGCACTGCCACCAAACACCAGCTGCCCCTCCGCTATGGCCACTGGTGATGGGGTATGTATAGGCAGTGAAATTGTGCGTGAGGTTGGGGTGGCTAAAAGGTGGATGTCAAATGATGGTGCAGTGTCGACCTCTGACAACCCCACCTGTGCCTCAACAGTACTATCATCATCTTCGGTGTCTGTATGGACACCAACATCAGATTGCATGCAGAAGGGACCCTGACCCACCTTGCCACCTGTGGGGGAAAACATTAAACGCACTTTAAAAACTGTACAGCATTGCCTAACAGTACACACACACACACACACACACACACACACACACACACACACACACACACACACACACACACACACGCACACACACACACACACACACACACACACACACACACACACACACACACACACGCACACAACTCCGTAATCCCTACCTATCCATGGCTTTACGGACAGTCCCACCTATATGTCCATGTGGTAACCCATCCTGCATCACACCTGTTAACATACACACAATAATACCACTCATTAACATATCCATCTTCTAAATGCCTACACAAGTGGTCACAACACAAGACCTGTTACTACGTTACCTGCCTGACCTGTGTGTAATGGTTTTTACATGGCCTCACTGCTGTCATTTGGTATGCACCCTGTGTAAGTCCGGACATCATGAGCATGGCCCCTATATGTGTGGGCTACTATGTTCTATCCATAATGTCATGCAGTGGTGTGTCATGTGTATGTAATGCTCAGTACATGTCATATATACTGCTCATTCAGCCTATCATGTGACAACTGTAATATCTGGATACACTCCCTGGTGTTGACTAGCACTTCCCCAATGCATCTGTAGTGCTGCATATGTGGGTTGTAGGTGATCTCTCTGCTGAATGCGATATTAAGGGTGTACCTTGTGTCTACCTTCCCTCTTGATGCCTGTTCCATGCTACAGACCATATTATACTATCAGCTGTCCTGTGATTACACACAAGACAAGTATTTCTGGTGTGTAATGTGGCAGTCCATGTAAATGTACTGCATTATCCCAGAGGGAGATACTGCTGTATGAACACCCCACAATCACACATGTGGATACATGGCCAGCCACACAAACACACACACATGCACACAAGCATCCTGCATGCATCACCCTCCCTCCACTTCACCAGAGTGACCCTACAGGCAAACTAACTACCCACCAGGATGCACACACACACATACACACACACATACAGGTGAGGGTGCACAATGGTAGTACACACAGTCCTCCTACTACCCCTCTGTCAACATGCATAGCATATGGTAACCAACAGCATGCAGTGCAGCTATAGTCAATCCATGCTAGCAACAGTATACATGTGTGTGATGCATGTGCTGTGTCACTAGGTGAAGCCCCATCATCTGGATATCACTGTGCCCATGAACACGGTATTTCTGTGTGCCTGTTCTGCACCCTGACATGTACTGTGCACCACACCTCACAGATGTACAGCCCATTGCTGAATGTGTACTACTGTGTCAGTTATGTCAGCTTTAATGCTCACAGCCCCTATGTTTTCCAGCAACACATACCTGGTATGATATGTGGACAGATGTCATTTGTGAACCCATGATGTCTGATGCACAGCTCTCAGCATCAGCGAACCATGTATGACCAATCCAATATTCTTACACTGACAACCATCAGAATATTCCGTGGCTATGGGGGGTGTACACACCTTTATTTATATTGACACACCCATCCTTGATCTGCCATGGGACCGCATCACCGCATATCTTAGCAGTACATGAGGCTGATATGTGACATATGTCCTGTACTTTCACATGCAGTGTCTACGTAATGTGGTAAGTGTGCGGATGCTGACCGCAATGCATACACACCGTGTGGACATATGTGTGCACACCCTTATCATGACGGTTTGTCGCACCTCTTGTGTGTACTACAGCAGTCACTAGTCCTGGCAGGGCTATACCAGTGTGGGCCATCTGCATTTGCCAGTGTATGTTCAATATGCCCTACATATGTCCCCCTATTCTGCATGACTGCAAGGTCTACTCATGTGCACATCCCTTGGTGTTCACACACTGCCATCACTATTGTTGTGGGGGTAGGGTTACTGCTGCCATATGTCCTGAACCTGAGTATGTGCAGATACAGCCATTCTTAGCATCCTTAGGATCCCTGCTGCAGTGCACTGGTGTGTCATGCTGACACCCCTCCCCCCTCCTTCAGCCTTTTTGCAGATGCATGATGAGTAAGCCCTACACGTGTGTCACTTTGCAGTGTCCCATACACTGAACACCACATGCTACAGCCTAATCCCAGCTGATAATGTGGACCACTGTAATGCCTTGTGCCATAGTGTATCTCTGCAGCAGTTGCCATTGTCCTACAGGTATATACACTGGTGTTGCACTGTATATGGGTGTTGTTCCAAACATGTCCCTGCTGTAGGCCATATCTCCCACCATTATGTTACTCCCTGTGGACACATTCCACAATGACAGGATGTTAGTTATCATGCAGGTGTCTGACACACCCTTTCAGTAGCCCATTATGGTCACCCCTGTGATGCCGTGCATTTCACAGCAACAATACGTGCACATGTACAGCATGCATTCTGAGTAGGTGTGTTAGATGTGTGCATGGCATATTCCATAGCCATTACATGCCCAGTGTATTGGAAATCATCTACATAAACCATACTCACCAGCTACAAGCTGCTGCCTTGGTGGTATCCCGGAGGGACCTACATAAGAGGGTGCTACAGGGTGGGTGCAGTATTACAATACATCAACAGTACATTTCCACAATACTACCACATATGGACATCTATTTATCACTACTATGCAGCAACAAAATATATCTATGACATGTCAGATATGCATGATCTACCTGTACTGATGCGGATGTATATGCAACAGTGGTCTACAGATGTGCCCTGTGGCCTTACCTGCATGCTCCTCGGCTGGTGTGTGGGTGGCACCCACCTCCACAAAGGTGTCTGGCGGTTGGTGTGTGTCTGGACGGGCAGGTGCCACGAGTCTGGCCAGGAGCTCCTCAACACGTGTCAGGGGGATGGATGGCATGGCCCCCTGTGGCGAGGTGATCCCCTGGACTGCAGCAGCACACCGACAGGCATTGCAAAGCAGGTCAGAACAATGATGCTGGACCTGCTCATAACTGCGGTTGTGCAGTCCAGCATTACTGACCCTGTGGACTAGGTCATTCCACAGGGCTGTCCACTCCTGTTGATCATGGGCAGCCCAGCCAAACAAGGTTGCATAGTGATGGATTAGTCCATCCAGCAGGATGTCATTTTCCGCAGCTGAGTAGGCTGGCAGCCTTGCATGAGACATTGTGCCTGAAAGACATAAAGATGGAAACAGGTGTGAGCAGGTCATGCAGCAATGTTACCACAGTTCTTAATACACATCGCTGTCACCCCCCACCATATCAGCGACAACAAACCGTATACACATCTCAATAAGTATGGCTACAGCATACCTACTAGTGGGACAGATATTGTACTGTACCACGCTTTGTGCAATGTGTTTGTAGCCATGTTCCCTGTGTGGACACTATCATTGCTGGCCTGTTACAGACTATTCAGCTGCATGCCATTGTCAGGGCCACAATGGTTCCATATATGCCTGTGGTATGCCTGCTATGTGAGTGCTGCACATTTGACATACTGTGTTATTGCGGTTATCTATGCATGCTGTTGGACATGTTCTGGGATTGTGTAGACTATTACTATCACCATATGTTCTATAACAGTGGCACAATAGCATGTATATGTACTATTGGCCAGCAGAACCGCCTCTCCAAACACATCTGCCCATGTTACCCGGCCACATCACATGTGTGTCCCACCCTGTGGCCTCCTCATTTACTGGTCCAGCAATACCATCAGGTGGAACCAACCCAGGGGATGTTGCCCCCCAGGGGCACACACAGACATGTTCCTGTCCCCTGTGGTCAGGTCCAGGGTTTGTTCCATAATGGGCTCCACAGACACATGTGGGATGTGCTACATCACTCTGAGGCACCCAGTACAGATTCACAGGGCCAACATGCTCCTCCTGCTCAGCCTCCAGGCCAGGCACCTTCAGGACATGGACTGCTGTTGTGAGTAGCAGTGGGTGGGAGGCTTGTTCCCACTGTGTCCATATTGGGGCCCATGGGGCATCCACATCACAGACCACACACACCATTCAGGGTGTTTACCCACCACGTGTCACATACCACCCCTGTAGGCTGTCCTCTATACCAACCAACCCTGACACCTCCACAACTATACCTGCCATACTTCCCCATATTCCCATTCCATACTTCACAGACAAGGGCAATGTGGTCCCAACAAGGAGTTCACAAGTGATATACTTGTCCATGTTGCACAAACTGACAGCTATAGATATCTGTGTGTATTGCTATGTGCTGTTTCCTCGCACATAGCATGCAGCACTGAGGTAGTAATATAGGGGACATGTATTTACATACGTATATGTTTGTGTGTGTGTTTGTATATAGGTTCATAGGCTCATAGGTAGGTACTAGGCTATTGGCCCTAAGGCATGATTAAGCCTAGCCAACATGTTATGGCTTTCGCCTCCCACGTGGTTTAGTTACCCGAGCCTGTGTTGAGCAGGGCCACAGAAGTGGTTCCTGGGGTGAATTTCCTGTTTCCCATCCACTCATCAAGATTCTTCTTGAAGAGCGCTAATGAGGTGCTCTGCCTCACCTGTATGGGGACCTTATTCCAGAGCAAGGGGAGTCTCTGAGACACGAATCTGTCCCTCCAACAAGTCTTGTTTATTGTTGAGGTGAGGTTTAGGTCCCTTGAGTGTGTAGCTCTGGTGGATTGAGTTTTCCTTAGGTGGAGCATTTCCAGCAATTTTGGGTTTGACATAGCCTTGTATGTCAGGCCGAGATCACCTCTGAGTAGCTAGTATGCGACCGAGTACAGTTTGAGTTTTTTTAGCCTCATGGCATAGGGCATCTGTTTAAAGCCCATTATCCTCTTTGTGAGGTATTTGTGAGGCCTCTCCAGTTGTTGCAGGTGTCTTGTAAGGTACATCCCAAATGGGGCATTATATTCAATAATGGTTCTAATGAGTGATGAGTAGAGAGGGACAATAACTTCCTTTTTCCTAGATGCAAACCCCTTTGTGATAAGGTGGGCCATGTAGAAGGATTTTCTAACCACTTTAGTGATATGGTTGTCGAAAGAGAGGTTGCTATCCACTTGAGTCCCTAGGTCTCTTATCACGCTCTCTGTATTAAGTGGGCTGCCACCTATGTTGTAATTCATGGGTACTTGTTTTTTCCCAAAAGGGATGACAATGCACTTTTTGGCATTTAGCTTGAGGCCATAATTTTGGCACCACGTATCTGTATCAGTGAGACCCTTTTGGAGGGTGTCTATGTCAGTAGGAGTCTCAATTATGGCACCCAGTTTGCAGTTGTCTGAGAACTTTGTTAGCCATAGTCCCTCCATGTTTGCTTGTACCTCAGAGAAGTAGATACCAAACAGGAGGGGTCCCAAGACTGAGCTCTGTGGTACTCCACTTGTCACAGGTTTGGAGTTGGATCTAGCATTTCCTATTCTCACTGAATGGGTTCTATCCTTGAGCCAGTTAGCAACCCATCTTGTAACGTTGGGGTTTATATTTAGGTTGGTGAGTTTGTCAATAATTCCCGAATGGGGAATGGTATCAAAGGCCTTCGCAAGGTCAAGGTATGCTGTGTGGGCCACCTTTCCCTCATCTATTGCTTTAGTAACCACCTCAAAGAAGTCAACCAGGTTTAAGAGACATGACCTTCCCTTTACGAACCCAAACTGGGTAGGGTCTAGGGTTTGTAGGTTCCCAATGTTGTTGTTTATGAGTTCCATGATGATGCGCTCCATGGCCTTGCAGACAAGGCTTGTCAGGCTGATGGGGTGGTAGTTCCTGGGGTCAGTGGTGGCACCTCCCTTGTGGAGTGGGATAACTGTTGCCATACGCCACTCAGTGGGCACATAGCCTGTGGTGAGGCTGTGGTTGAACATGGTATTAAGGTGAGGGATTCATTTGTTTTGGAGTTCATGTAACACCCAGCCTGGGATGCTGTCTGGACCCATGAATGCTGTGTTTTTTGCTTTGGAGAGTGCTGTTTTCACCTGGGTGTCTGTGATTTTAGGGGCAACACAGTCTTCTGGTATGGATATGGGCCCTTTAGGGGGTGAGGGTGGGGTACAATTTGCACTGAACCTATCTGCCAATATGTTGGCGATATCATCAATGAATTTAGAACCATTATGCTGTAGCTCAGAGCAGATCTGAGAGTTGCTATTTAGGTTCTTGACATAGCTAAAAAATGCTTTGCAGTTGTCTTTGGTATCTGCTGTGATTTTTCTTTCAAAGCTCGCCTTAGAGGATTTTATAAGGGTTCTTAGCTTTTTGCTGAGGTTGGTCAGAGAACACCTCCATTCCTGGGTTTTTACTCTTTTTTGTAATAATTTCTTCCTTCTATTATAGAGCTTATTTATGGCCGGGGTCCACCAGACTGGTTTCTTCTTTTTGAAGGAGTGGGTCTTAGTCTTGTTTGGGATAGCACGGTCCATGCACTCATGTAAGTGCTTGTAGAGTGCTTTTGTGTAGGATACAGCAGATTCAATCATATTGACATTCTGCGTGGGAGTAATGAAGTTTACCGCCTCTGTCTTGAGTAGCATAAAGTTTGCTTTGGAGAAATTTTTCACCGCTGTTTCCTTGGGGGATTGAGGGCGGTAACTGGATATCTAAGTGATGAGTTTATGGTCTGATCTGACCAATGAGGAATTTACCTCAGGTGTGGAGGACTTGTCCCCCATGTTGGTGATGATCAAGTCCAGTACATTGTTTCCCCTTGTGGGGGTGTTTAAAAGCTGGTCCAGGGCATTTGAGTTAATATATTCCAAGAAGTGCTGAGCTAAGGTATTAGTGCTTCCGTAGTTTTCCCAGTTGATGTTTGGGTAATTGAAATCACCTAGTATTAGGGTGTTCGGTTAGACCGTCATGTTTTCCAGTACCTCGAGGAACAATGAGTGGGTGTCTTGGGGCAGGGATGGTGATCTGTAGCAAGCTACAATCTGGATTGCAGTTTTGCCCATTGTCAGTTGCACTTGGATGATCTCCGAGGCATCATACTTTGCAACCAGTCTGGAGGTGTGGTTATCCTTGATGAATATGGATACGCCTCCTCCCTTTGTATTTCCGTCCTGGTTTTGTGGCCGAAATGTGTGGTATGAGTTGTAGCCTGGAATTGATGGGGTGCTCCCTTGAGCCTTGAACCAGGTCTCCATTACTGCACAGATATCGATATTCTCCATTTTGAGGAGTGCCTCGAGAGAGTGCCTTTTGAGGTTTAAACTCCTAGCGTTGAGCAGCATGACCCTCAGTTTTTTGTCACTAGTACTTGTTACGGTGGTGGGTTTGTCTTTTGAGTCTTGCCTAAAAAAGGCACAATGGGGGTGGCAAGAGCCTTTGCCAGTATCCTTAATCCCAGGAGTGACAGGTGCAAGCCACCCATGGGTTGTGTATATGTGCATATAGGTATATATGTATACACAAACCTTACTATCACTAGCTAAACAACACAACCCCCCTCCCCTCCAATCCACACCTTCAACTAGTAATCTCCCCACTGCCTTCTCTTTTTCTCCTGTATCTACCTCCAACATAAAAAAACTCAACTAAACTTAAGCCCACCAAATTAGCAGCAGACAACCTCCCAAGTGAATACCTACAAATCGCAGCTGATGCTCTGGCCTACCCAGTATCCATCTTGATTAACCGATCTCTGTCAGAAAGTTATATTCCCACACTGTGGAAAATATCACATATAATTCCCCTCTACAAAGGCGGACCCTCCAAAGAACTAACCAATTACTGCCCCATAGCTATTCTCTCTCCACTCTCCAAAATACTAGAGAGATGTATACACTCTCAGGTCTCAGACTACCTCCTTAGTAACAACCTCCTTTCCAATACTCAGCATGGTTTCCGACCGAACCATAGCACCACCACTGCCTTACTCTCCTTTACTAACACTATCCTTCAGCATAAAAACAATGGCTATCTCTCCTCTGCTACTTTCCTAGACCTATCTAAAGCATATGTCATGGTCCCACACAAACAACTTATCTTTGTCCTCAATAACCTATCCTTCTCACAATCAGTCACCCACTGGTTTCAGAACTACCTGTCTGACCGCCAACAATCCGTTGTATGGCAGAATGACATATCTCCCCAACTACCTGTCTCCATAGGGGTTCCTCAAGGATCCATCCTTGAACCCCTACTCTTCTCTGTTTTCACCAATAATCTAGCCTCTGCCACCAAACATGGCACACTCATGCAATACGCAGATGACTCAACCATCATCTGCACAGCCCAGTCCCTACCCAAACTGCAAAAAGTCAAACAGGAAGCCTTTTCCTCTGTTGAAACTTGGTTATCCGATGCCCAATTAATACTCAACCGAAACAAAACTAAACTACTCATCTTCCAACCCACCAAACATACTCAAAACAACTCTCACTTTAACATCACAGCAAAAGACAACACCACTATATACCCAACTGAACACACCAAATTGCTAGGAGTGGAAATAGACAATAAACTAAAATTTGACATTCACATATCCATGACCATAAAAAAAGTCCACAAACAACTAGGAGTGTTATACAGAAATAAGCAACTTCTCACCAAAGCAGCAAAGATTTCAATAGCAAATTCCCACCTTATCTTCACCCTACTTTATGCCTCTCCAATATATACCAACCTAAGGTATTGCGATCTAAACAAGCTAGAGACCTGCTACAACAAAATCGCCAAATTCACCACAGGGGCATCCTACCATAGTCACCACTGTCTCTCACTTGCTGAACTGGGCTGGCTTGAACTCCCTCACCTCCTTCAATGGTATCAACTCTCACTCACCCACAAACTAGTAAACCATCCACTAAATGTCCCATCCCTCCAGAATCTATTCCAACCCTATTGCACCACCAGACCACTAAGATCCAGCAACAAAAATCATTTGCAGATCACTAAAGCCAATAACTCTGCTGGTGAAGCACTATTCTCTTGCACCATAGCCAAATTATGGAACTCCCTCCCACCCACAATTACCTCCATACCATCATGCACCCACTTCAAAACTTTACTAAAAGCGCACCTAAAAACACGATAGCTATGCCCTTGCAACTCCCACTCTAATATTACCCACCCCATCCAACCACTACCTTTCTTTCCACTCCACTAACTACCTTGATTATAGCAAGCTCAGATGTTCATAAGCCTAGTACTTATTATACAGCAGGAACTTCTTATTGTAACATTTATTAATGTCTGTTATGTGCTTCACAGATAAAGATTCTAGTTGTCTACTGATGTACTATGTTCTTCATCTGTAAATGTGTTGTAAGTAATTACTATGTAAATTGTTAATCGCTATGTAATCCAATGTAAGTACTGTCTGTGTATTTTAACTGTGGAGCTTTTCTCCCCGGGCCTCCGCTGAAAATGGACCTACATCCAGTCGGACACTCCCTGTCAACAAATATAAATAAATAAATAAATAAATAAATAAATAAATAAATAAATAAATATATCTGTATATATGTAGATATATGTGATGTATATATGTGCTCATATATATGTCTACACATGGGTATCTGTATATTTGTGGACATACATGTAGATATATATTTTTTTATATATTATATATCTGTACATATATACACATATGCATACCTATATGTGGGGTACATTTAGACATCAGGTCCACAATCTCACAACACCTTCCTGCATAGCTGCACTGTTCTGCCTTGCTACAACACAGACAGGTGCCACATATGGACACAGCCTGACATTAGATGGGGTATATGTAGGGTCAGATTGCAGGTAGCCCTATTACACACCTATGGCATTCCTGCATGCTACAATACAGATTAACCTGAATATCCTGCAAGGGGTAGGCTGTGGATCCCACGTGTCCATCATAATGGCATTACTTCCACCACCAGCTATTGGTCACGTAATATACATACTTCCCATTACACAACACACACTATGATTGCTTACATCTTATTAGTCAGTGCTGCTCTGCATGGTTGACGGGTATGGCCCATTACCCACAGGGACGGACTCTATTGTCCTTAGCAGTTGTTCAGCTGAACATCATTACAACAACAACAACACCTGAAGGCACATATAAAGCATTCCACATCATCTATCTCATTATTATGGACCAAGTACTACGGTCAATTACATACATATATACTTCACATACCTGTTCTGGGACTGCAGACTCTTCTAAAGTGTTTGGTATTTTATTTTCCTTATACGCGCTCTCTCACTCTCAGTCTCTCTCCAGCAAATGGAATGAGCTGCTTTGCATAGATTGCAACATGGAATTTGTAGGTGATGCACATTATCAGGTGATGGCCTCTGCACCAATCAGTGTCCTCCACTTGCTACCTGCATGCAGCATGCTGTGTAGTACTTTCAATTACCACCGTCATGGTAACCAACTACTATAAATCCCTACATCATGTGGGCATGGTCCCTTTACCTTTCCTGTATGATGGACATCCTTCCTGTGTGTGGGCATCAGTGTTGCAGACAGCAGGTAGCAATACCTCTTACAGGAGAACCTGCACACTCAGGCCAGCTACATATTTGTAGGAGGTTCCACAACTACAGACAGAGTGTGAGTAGAGTTGTTGTATGCATTGTATAGCACTGGTATTACAGGGTCTGTGTGTACATACTAGTTTAACTTGGAATGCAGTCTGTCTGCATAGCTCTCAAGTGTGGGTCTATCCTCTTGATGGCCAGAGGTGTGCCTATTATGTTTTGTCTGTCCACCACACAGGTCTTGTATCAGATATATCACTGGCATTGTGAGTGTTGACTGCTATCAGTACATGGCTACATCCATTTCTGTTTCTAACTTCATATTCCTGACTAAGGGTATGTTGCAGACTATCCTGTAACACCAGTGACTTGCTTAGTGTACAACAACAGTTTTACACATATGGGCCTGTGTTCCAGCCTCTGTTCTCCACCTACATACCAGGCTTTGCACATATGAAATGCTGTCAGGGGTTGTTCTGTAGTGGGCTGTGAGTATGTCATGTTGCCATTCCTGCCATCAGTCCACTGCTGTTGTGTCCCCCACACATACTGTGAGTTGGGGCCATATATGTGTGGGCTTCACCTACACAATACATGTGTGCCCTTATGAATGCCAGAGACCAGTGTATATAACAGTGGTATATGGCCCTGTATTATTGAGTCTGGGGGGGATGCACCATAACCTAGGATGTTACAACATGTGGGGGTATCAGGGGTAAGCTGCCTTAAGGTATCTGGATGCACATTACCATACAATCCACCTTGGGTAAATGCAGGCCTACTGCCTCCTGCCATACAGATTGTTCTGTTTGTCAGTGGGATTGTGATGGTGTCAGTTATGCCTTGTTATGTAACAGTTACATCCCATTGTGTCAACTGAGGTCTTTACCCCCTACGGATTGTGTACAAAGTATAGACAGAGGCTGCTGAACTATACATCTGCACTACTTACTGCTGATTGTTTGGTATCCTGTGGCCCAGTCTGTCTTTACTATTGTACTACTTGAAGGCCTTGACCTGGACAGCAACATATGTAAACCTTTCCAGACTACTGTATTAGTATAACTGTTTCATAGTTGCATTACTCTGTTTATATGGATGTCAGTGTCTAAACAGCTATATGACATGGCATATACAACTGTAATAGTACAAGAATAAAGCTTTCCCATGTATGCAAACCTGTGTGTGGTGTTATATCCTTTGATCTCTCTGTGGGTATATGTTGAAGGCAACTATTGTCATTTGTATGGGTGGCTCATACAGTGTCCAGCTGGTAAGGTGGTAACTGTAGGCATAGTGGCTGTCCCATATTGTGTGCACCTTCTACATATGTATCTTCCTATACATATCTTTGCGTGTGTATGTGTAGTTTTATATATATATATATATATATATATATATATATATATATATATATATATATATATATATATATATATATATGTATATATATATATATCTATATATATATATCTGTTTCTGCATATATGTGTCTGTGTATATGTATCCTAGGAATGTTGATTTCTTCCACATTCCCTATGGGAGCCAGACTGTACTGCATGATACGTTACTGATACCTGCCTGACATCATACAGGTGGGATGGAGTACTGTTAACATCTTGTGCCCATGTCATGTCAGGTCCTGGTTATGGGATCTGCAACAGTTGGTAGTGTATTGCAGGGCAGACATGCTTGGCTGTGGGGGGGAAGATACCTATTCGTACAAGACATATATTGTTTGGGGCTTCTCAACTCCATTAACGGTGGATGTGGACATATATGTTTTTGTTATGTTCCCATTTTTATCTACAGATGTATGTCCGTATATACCTATATAGATATATATATCTGCTTATATATATATATATATATATATATATATATATATAAAAATTGCTGCATATATATATATATATATATATATATATATATATATATATATGTATAGACATATAGATGTAGACATATACATATCTATAGAGGTATGCATATGTATGTATATATGTTTATATTTTATATATATATATATATATATATATATATATATATATATATATATATACATATATATATATATATATGTATATATTTATATATATATATATATATATATATATATATATATATATATATATATATCTATATCTATATCTACATACATATATATATATATATATATATATATATATATGGGGTTCCTATTACGAGATCGAAAACCCTTTTACGCGAATACGAATACATTGACCTGTATTGCGCGAAGTACAGGAACCTTGAACGTCCAAAACTGGGACTTCCGGAATGTCGATTTGTTTTGGTTGGCCTGTCTGCGGTAGAGTTCCATAAGATAAGTGTGCGATAGATAGGACTTTAGGGTTAGGATTTGGGTTAAGGTAAGTTCATAGATAGGTAATGTATGTAAGATTTAGTGTAGTATTAGATGTAGGTTTTTTTTAAGTGTATGTATGTGTATTATATATTTTGCTTGGGTGTATGTCTGTAGGGGAAGTGTGCGGTAGTTACAGACCTTTGGGTTATGGAGGGGTTAAGGATAGTGCATAGATAGTTGTGCATGTGGGATTTAGTGTATTGTTGGAAATAGGGTTTTGTTAAATGTATGTATGTGGATTATTTATTTTGTTTGGGTGTATGTCTGTAGGGGAAGTGTGCGGTAGTTACGCACATTAGGGTTAGGGAGGGGTTAAGGATAGTGCATAGCTAGTTGTGTATATGGGGTTTAATGTAGGGTTAAAGTAGGGTTTTGGTGCCTTACTTTAGGTTAGAAGTAGGGTTTGATTAGTGTATGTATGTGGTTTATTTATTTTGTTTGGGTAGGTACTATGTAGCAGGTGGTGGGGTTAGCCGACTATGATAGTTTGATATTTTATTTTTCGTGGTTTAGTGCATTCAGGATTTTCATAGTTCACAGTATAGGGGTCGATGTTTAGGTATTCGCATAAAGGGTTTTTCAATCTCGTAATATAGACCCATAGATATGTTATATCTATTTAGATATTAATATGTATACACACACATACACCTACATGTTGAAATACATTCCCTATACTGTTGAATGACTGGGCTGGATGATATGTTTTTGAAAACATCAGGGTATGTATATCTGACATGGCTTAATGGCAAATCACTTTGGCTATGGTGTGCAGGGTCCTGGATTCGAGCCTTGCAGAGGCTGTTTATTTTGTTGCTGGGCAGAACAAGGGCCATTGGATATAGAGTGATTAAGGCACTTTTAAGCAGTTGTAAGTGGGTTTGCTCAGGTTTGCGTGGAGGTAAGCACTGCTAACTTCCAGTTACAGTTTCTTATACTCAGTTAGCTTTTCAATTGCTTAACCTGTGTAGGCATTGCTTACCCCCACGCAAACAGGCTTAAACTTCTTACTGCTGCTTAAAAGTACTTACTCCTGCTTACCCCTGCGCTAATTTCTTTAAAAGAAAAGAAAAAAGGGTAGACAGGAAAGTGGTGAAAAGGGGGCACAAAGAAGGAAAGACAGTAAGGAAAATAGCTAGGGATGTGCAGGAAGGGTGTAGGGAAGCTCCATAGCTGGCCATTTCTCCTACAGCAACAGCTGTGCATATACGCTGACTATGAAGGTAGATTTGGACACTCAAATCCCTGAGAGAGGGGCGAGGACAACAATTAGACCAGATTACATGTGTCCAGTGGACATGTGTGCAAAATGGACAGTTATGTATGGGGCGAGATTTTTTTTGGGAACAGATTACCCTTTTTTTTTCAGGTGAGAGTGCAATGTTGGGGAGGGATAGTAGGTATATTTGGGGTGGTAGATTGAGTAGGTTAACAGACAAGACAAACAAGATGCATACAGGGGTGATATATGACACATGTGGGGGGTAGACACGTTGTTGGTGAGGGGTGTTGGGAAATCAGAAGCCCATGAGCCCCTAGTGGAAACAGTGGGACTGAGATCCCCACCCATGGGAAGTCACTATTACACCTTCACAGCCCCGAAGGTGGCTGTGCTGGGGGCTGAGTCGGAGAGCCAGACTGACTCTCTAGTCACGACACATGGCCCTTGAGCTGGTGTAGAAGATCTCTAAACTGCTGATGGAGCTCACTATGCACCACAACCCAGACCTGACTATGGGTGACAGGTTCTTGTCCGCACCCACTCCCAGGGGGGGCGAGCCTCATCCCCTGAGACAGTTCCACCCGAAGGTGGTGCAGGATCAAGGGACGAGGAGGTCCCGGGTTGGGCCCCAGATGTGCTGGTGCCTGGTGCCACGGCCAGCTGAGGTGGGGCAGGTGGGTCCGCTGGGACTCGCATTCCCATACATGCTATGGTGTTTATGGTGTATCAACATATGTGGGTTAGTAATAGTAAACACATTCCAGGGTTAGGTATAACAGCATGCGTAGATATTCCCATTAACCCAGACACCAGATATGGAACAGTTGCATAGCAAACAGAACACATGCATATATGGGACCACAGTGGTAATAACAGCATGCAGGTACATTGATGGCACCATGCCACCAATTTTGGAGTATTTCAATATAGCACATGCATGGAAACAGATTTAAATAATTATCAACCAATAGGACATATGTCCCAACAGAACAGTGAAGTCATTACATACCAGTTGAGGTGGGTATGTAGTTTATTGTTGGAGATATGGGGGGGGGGAGAAAGATGCCAATTAACAACTAGTATATTCCTGTAGTCCATATTACTTTACTAGTCTGTGCTGTTATCTGTACCTTACAAGAATTGCTACAGTACCCTATAGCCTTAGTTTGGACAGTGATATGGCTGTCATTGTTGTTATACATGAACTGGTTTTACCTGCAATATACACCTCTTACCTGGTATACCTGTGGAGGAAATGTTTGTTAACACTGTTTCTACACATACTCCCAGATTCCAGGTTGATGTTGTCATCTGTTTCTGCACAGACTCTGGCTATGTCTTAACCACATGCAGCTGAACCGGGACATATCTAGACTATTGCCCTCTTCAACCTTTAGTGACTTTCCACACTCTTATACAAGCTTTCCTACACAGTTATATTATGTAGCACAGTGTGGGTGACAGTGATCAGTGATACCTTATTATTCAGAGCAACTGCAACACTCACAATTCCATACAATACCAGAGTAAACAGTACCAGTACAGGGTATCAATCTTTTTATTTCTCGGCACATTGTTTGTATCCGATGTACCTGTGGGAGCAATGTTTGTTAGCACTACCTGAATGTTGCCACACAAAGTACCAGATTACACATTAGTATTATGCACATATATTTCACTCTGTTACTGTACACACTCTGGTCACAGCTTGACAACATGGGGGTGTAGATAGGACATACTTGGCTTATTACTCTCATAACAGTTTTGGGAGTTGCTAGAGTGACGGGTATTGTTCTCATAGATGTGTGACAATCAGTTGTATTCCCCGTTTGCTGCCTAAACATCTGGGATCATCCCACAGACTTCCCAGGGGGACAGGGTGACAGGCAGTAGATATGGGCCCATAAACTGGACATTCCGGTCTTATCTGTACAGTTGTGGGGTATGATTCTGTATGCAGCCTACTTCCACTCCCAGGATTCAGACCATGGCTGTCTCTGCTACAACTTAAACACTGTCCATCAGAGTTGTGTGTGCTATATAGATATTGCTGTATATCTCCTATCTGCTTTCTGTCTTATTATTCTCCTGTGGTTTTGCATTCTGACCTTGTATTACAACACTCTTATGCAGGATTTCCTAGAAAGTTATATTTTGTAGGACAGTGTGGGTGACAGTGATGAGTAATACCTTATTATTCAGAGCAACTGCATCAGTCACAATGCCATACAATACCAAAGTAAACAGTACCAGTACAGGGTATCATTCTTGTATATCTGGGCACAGTGTTGGTATATGATAGACATGTGGGAGAAATGTTTGTTAGCACTACCTGAATGTTGCCACACACAGTACCAGATTCCACATTACTATTATGCACATACATCTCACTCTGTTACTGTACACACTCTGGCCACAGCTTGACAACATGGGGGTGTAAATGGGACATATGTGGCTTCTCACTCTCATAAGGCTTTGGGGAGTTGCTAGTGTGCCAGTTTTGTTCTCATAGATGTGTGTCAATCAGCTGTATTTCCTGTTTGTTGCCTATATGTCTGGGATCATCCCACTGATTTCCCAGGGGGACAGGTTGACAGCCAGCAGATATGGGCCACTTTACTGGACATTCTGGTCATATCTGTACAGTTGTGGGGTATGATTCTGTATGCAGATTACTACCACTGTCAGGATTCGAACCATGGTTGTGTGTGCTAAAAATAAAACAGTTCACATCTCAGTTGCATGTGCTATTCAGATTTTGTTTTCTGCCTTTTCACTGTTTTCTGTCTATGTGTCTCTCAGTTGTACTAAATGGCCTCTGGGGATTACACTAGTCATATACAGGCATTCTTACACATTCTAATTATGGTGCACAGTGTGGGTTACAGTGCTTAATACAACAGTACTATTACCTGATTGCAAATCTACATTACCATATGATACCAGAGTATACACATGCAGTTCAGCAGTTAAACCTTTATTGTCAGGCTATTACGCTTTTATTTACATACAAACTATATGAGTCTCTTCCTGCCATATTCTCCAGTGTATGCAGTACTTGCGTTAAACAATACAGATTTTATACAGGCAATTCATTTACTAATACTTTTAGATTTATTTCCTATGACAGTATATGCAAAAGTATTACTGACCTGCCTCGCGTCACAACCTCTCCAGGCGACTTCCGTGGGCCTCCTGGTTCGCGGCCTGCTCACTTGCAGCTGTGGAGGACATAAGAGGAATATTTAGCCATACCTATCCATGATATACATACGATGGCAATTATTACACACATAGTGGAGTGATACTTGCACACAGCTGGGACAGCCTCTGCCGTTCTAGCCTCTTGGATCCACTGTTCCAAGAGATCCCCCTTGCACCGCTTCAGGTCGGCATAGTGATGCTTGACCTGCTCACCAGTTTGGGGTATGCCAGTGGCACTGGTGAGGTCACAGGCGAGATGATCGCAGGCTTCCACCTTATATTGGGAACCCTGGTAATGGCCCTGCAGCAGTCTCTGCTCATGGTCTTTGTCAAGGAGTCCTGCCGTTACTCTGGAATCCTGGATGCACCAGCGCTGCACCTGGAAGTGCACACCTTCTCCCCTTTCTGCCATTGTGCCTGCAAGGGGAAGCTACAACCAGTTATGAGATGTATTCCCGCCTGTTGGGTTTAAGTAGGGCTGATTTACCACACTTTTCCATGACTTGCCAGTTTTGAAAAGGCTAGGCTATGGGCAAACCTGCTTACCTAAGGTTGGCATTGTTTAAAGGTGTATACCACTGGGCACATTGAGTTAGCTGGCCTACACATTGCTTACACGTCCTAAGCTGGCCTGTGCAATGCTTAGCGTTGCTTACATTAGACTTTGCATTATATTTTCTTTTTGGCATTGATTTCTTATTCATTACATCTTATATATATGCCTGGTATCCATGATTCATGAGTATGTACACTGTATGGGGTCCTTCTGTTTTATTGGGGACTTCAACATTCTATTACAATTACACCTCACATCTGGGCTTACTGCTGTACTCCAGTTCACATATTTATGTTATGTAGTGGGTTATAGAACATATGACTGTATACTGATTCCTTTCACAGGTTCAGTTTGATTTTACTATAGTGAGGACTTGGTTGGTGATACCTCATTCTTCTGTACTGCTGTGATGGCTTGGTGGTTAACTACTGTGGCTATAGTGTATAGGGTCCCGGGTTCAAGACCTGCAAAGTTGTTTATTTTGTTGCTGGGCAGAACAAGGGCCATTAGATACAGAGTGATTAAGGCACTTTTGAGCAGTTGTAAGCAGGTTTGTGTGGGTTTGCGCGAGGGTCAGCAATGCTAACCTCCAGTTAAATATGCTTACAGAGAGTTAGCTTCAAAATTGCTTAACCTGTGTGTGCATTGCTTACTTGTGTGCAAACAGGCTTAAACTCACTTACTAGTGCTTAAATATGCTTACTACTGCTTATTGGTGCTTACACTTGCTTACTAGTGCTTACTCCAGCTTACAATTGCACTGATTTAAACAGTAATATCTAATGGTTCTTGGGAAGGTGGGGATTTAGAAGCTGTATGGAGTTATCATTCATTACACATTTGACCTTCCATTTTTATCCATGATTCCTGTGTAAATATACTGTATGGGGCACATGTGCTTATCTACGGACTTTGCAACATTATGACACTGACACCTCACATGTGCATTTAATGCAGTACTCCACTTCAGAAATATATGTTATTTAGTAGGTTATGCAACTAAAATATTGGTCATAATGTGATTTGCCATGGAAAATGGAATGTGCTGCAGTGCGACTCGAACAGGGAATGCCTGCTCATAAGGTGAATGCTCTTCTCACTACACTATTGCTATACTGCTTCATTTGCATATATCTTCCTTGTTATCCTCTTCAGCCGTTTAAGCTACATTAACTGTAGCTAAGCTATGGGCACACCCGCACACCTACCGTTAGCCTTAATCGGATTCATAATAAAAAAAAGGTTTGTTTATTTGATTTGTACACATGGAAGAATGTTGCTGGGGATATGCTGACACCTATGAGTGGTCTCGCTCATTCCTTTGGCCTTTCTGCTGTTCTTCATTGCGGGGGCATGTATATTCTGAAAGCTCTGCTCTCAGACATGCCCCCTGCACTCTTACACACTCCGTGTAAGATTAGGAGATCAGGCAGCGTGCCTTCATTAATATGCATGGCATGCTGCCATCCTGCTCCTAAATGGCCACTTCCGTGCAGGACTAAGCTAGTCTTGCATGGAAAATTAGTAAATCTGGGGCCATGTCTTTCAGACATGCCGCTCCTGACATCATGTCACTTAGACATCCCGCTTCTGACACCATGTCACTTATCCGATCAGGATAAAATAGGTGAAAAGTTGTGGGTTTGGTTCAAGCAGCTTTATGATATACAAACACATCAGGATTGAGACTTAGTAATTTAAACTTAAATAAACATATAAACAGACTGACTACTGCACTCATACAGGTTAACACTCTGGCTGTTCTCTCAAAATGGCACTGCTGCCTACACACGCTCTTTATTTATACGCACATGCCCTCACTTTGAAATGCTTCTTGAAGTTACAACACATGCTCTGTTCTGTCAAAATAAAGAATTACCATAATGTCGAGTTGCAAGACGGCAAGATGGAAACATTGAAAGTTTACATTCATGAACATCTAGCTCGTCGTACGTTTTCCCTTGGTAAGTAAACAATCAGCCAACAAAACTTAAAAAAACAAACCTAAGCAAATAAAACCCACTCAAGTGGGGAGCTTCAGCACCCATACCCCTCCATGTGAGGCACTGTGCCTCTCACACCCCCTCCAACTAAATATATCAACTCTGAGATCACACTACAGTGAAGAAAAGGGCAAAGTTCACCACATTGGCCAACTGACTCCTTTCGCGGCAAAAACGTTCAATGATCTGGATGTTTGTGAATGTAAACTTTTGTCGTTTCCATCTCGCCATTTTTCAACTCAGCATTATGGTGATTCATTATTTTGACATAGATCCATAGGTTCATAGGTTCATAGGTTCATAGGTTCATACTAGGCTATCTGCCCGAGGGCATTTATAAGCCTAGCCATCGTTTTGTGGCTTACGCCACCCCTTTAGTATGGGGAACTATACCCATTATTTTGCTGTGCCTCTGTCGAGCAGTGACACTGAGGTAATTCCTGGGGTATATCTGCGATCTCCCATCCATTGGTCAAGATTTCTCTTGAACAAGGCCAGCGAGGTGCTCTGCCTCACATGTACCGGGATTTTGTTCCACAGCATAGGGAGTCTTTGGGTGATGAATCTATCCCTCCAGCACGTCCTATTAATAGCCGTGTCGAGGTTTAAGTCTCCGCCCTTGTGGCTCTGATGGATCTAGATTTTTGAGGTGAAGCATATTCATCAAATCTGGGTTTGACATGGCCTTGTATGTTAGGCAAAGGTCACCTCTGAGCAGCGGTGACTGAATAGAGCTGGAGTTCTTTCAGTCGGGCAGCATAGGACAGATTTTGAGACCCTTTATCCTTTTGGTGAGGAACTTTGTGGCCTCTCCAGCTGCTGCAAGTGTCGGGTCAGATACATTCAATGGGGCATTGTACTCAATCATTGGTCTGATGAGTGATGAGTAAAGGGAGACTATGACCTCCCTTGATCTAGATGAGAATCCCTTCATGATAAGGTGGGCAATGTAGAAGGACTTCCTAACTACTTTAGCTACATGGGTGTCGAATGACAGACTACTATCAACCTGGGTCCCCAGGTCCCTGATAACTTCTTCTGTGCTCAGTGGATTGCCACCTATTTGGTAGCTAGGGGTAACCTTGTTTTTCCCAAGGGTATGACTATGCATTTTTGGCATTTAACTTTAGGCCGTGGCTCTGGCACCAGTTATCCGCTTCTGTGAGACCCTTCTGAAGGATATCTGTGTCAGATGTGTTTTCTACTATGGCAGTTTGCAGTCATCTGCAAACTTTGTCAGCCATAACCCTCCTGTGTTTGCTTGTACTGGAAAAGTAGATGCCAAACAAGAGTGGGCCCAGGACTGAGCCCTGTGGGACACCACTTGTGACAGGCTTTGAGTCTGACATGGCGCCAGCAACTCTGACCCTGTGGGTTCTGTCACTCAGCCAGTTTGCAACCCATCTTGTGATGTATGGGTTAACATTTAAGCTGATGAGTTTTCCAATGATACCCGAGTGGGGTATTGTATCAAGGCCTTAGCCAGATCGAGGTAGGCTGTATGGACTGCCCTTTCCTCACCAATGGCTTTGGTGACTGCTTCGAAAAAGTCAACCAAGTTTAAAAGGCATGATCTGCCTTTGACAAAGCCAAACTGGGTTGGATCCAAAGTCTGCAAATTCCTATGTCTTTATTTATGAGGTCCATTATGATCCTCTCCATGGCTTTGCAGATAAGGCTTGTCAAGCTAATGGGCCGGTAATTTCCAGGGTCTGTGGAGGCACCGCCTTGTGAAGTGGGACCACAGTTGCAGTGCGCCACTCCTGGGTACGTATCCAGAGGTAAGACTTTGATTAAACAGCTGTCCTAGCTGTGGGTTTAATTCCTCATTGAGTTCGTGGAGCACACAGCCGGGACACCATCGGGTCCCATGGATGCTGTGTTTTTGCTTTGGAGAGAGCAGTTCTCACTTGGGCGCTGGAGATGTTTGGGGGCTGCACTCATTTGGTATAGATATCTCTCCTTTGGGGAGGGGGAGAAGTTTGCACTGAACCTGTCAGCCAGTATGTTGGCAATGTCTGTAGGATCAGTAATCTTCACATCATTTTGAACTAGTTCTGAGCATATCTGGGAGTTTCCTCCTAGGTTTCTAACATAGCTAAAGAAGGCCTTATGATTGTCTTTTGAGTCTTTAGCCATTTTTCTCTCAAATTTGCTTTGGATGATTTTATGAGAGCTCTTAGTTTTTTACTTATAGTGATCAAGGGTGTCTTACCTTTTAAGGATTTTGCTCTATCCTGTAGTAGCTTCCTCCTTTTGTTGTAGAGTTTGTTTATGGCTGGGGTCCACCAGACTGGACGCTTGCCTTTGGTACAAAGAGTCTTTGTTTTGCTTGGGATTGCCTTATCCATGCAGTCCTGCAGGTGCTGGTAGAAGGCGCCATGATTCAGGCTTGAGTATTGTTTTCCGGCCTGAGAGGAGACCACACTAGTCTTTAGAAGTGTGAAGTCAGCTTTTGAGAAGTTCTTTACTGTGGTCTTTTATTTCAGGTGGGGTGGGATGAGGACCTCCAGCGAGATTAGTTTGTGATCTGATCTCACCAGTGAGGGGTATACTTCGTGTTGAACATTGTGCTCCCATGTTCGTGATGATGAGATCAAGTATGTTATCTCCTCTTGTGGGATGGTGACTAGTTGTTCCATGGCATTTGAGTTTATGAATTCCAGGAACTTTTGGGCTAGGGTGTTTGGGCTTGAGTAGTGTTCCCAGTCTATATTAGGGTAATTGAAGTCACCTAGTATGATGGTGTTTGGTGATACATTTATCCCTCTAGTGTTTTCAGGAAGGCCATGTGAGTTTCCTGAGTTTGTGAGGGTGGCCTGTAACATGCTACAATTTGCAGAGCAGTCTTGCCTATGGTTAATTGCACCTGGATGGTCTCCGATGCATCGCGTTGCCACCAGTCTTGAGGTGTGGGTGTCCTTGATGAATATGGATACCCCCTCCTTTCTTGGTATTGTCCGGATTTTGGGGCGAACGCATGATATGAGGTAAAACCTGATAGCTGGGGTGCTCTCAGGAGCCTTGAACCAGGTTTCTGTCACAGCACAGACATCGATGTTCTCCATACTGAGAAGGGCCTCGAGTCGTGCATTTTGAGATTTAGACTTCTGGCATTGAGCAGCATTACCCTTAGTTTTTTCCTTTTTGTGTTCTAGGGTGGTAGGTTTAGAATTTGAGCCTTGCCTAAAAAGGCACTATGGGGTGGCAAGAGCCTTTGCCAATATCCGAATCCCAGGGTGACAGATGCAAGCCGGCAGCGTGGCTTGTCCAGCATGTCATCCCAGGCAGACAGATACTGGATCTCCTTTGAATGACACCAGTGTTTAAGCCAATTGTTAAAGCTGATCATCTTATCTCTGTATTGTGGCATCATTCTTGGTGAAGGTAGGATACTGCTCAAGGTCAGGGTCATACCTGCCTGGGCTACATAATCAGAGAGCTCCTCAATGTCTCTTTTCATGTAGTCCAAGGAGGTGCGCTCAGGTCGCTTACACCAGCGTGGACAATGACTGAGTCATATTTGTACCTGCTGTTGAGAGACCTGAGTGCTTGTGTTATGTGGCGGATTCTAGCCCGACAGGCAGCTTACTGTGACCTTCTCCTTACTCAGTCTGGTGAGCGGGACATCAGTGTGTCTGACTATGGAGTCACCAATGACTAGTGTGTCTGGCATTGTGTTTGGCCTTAAGGGCTGTGACTGTTTGACACTCTGACTGTGAGGTCTATGTGTTATGGTGTTGTGTTCTGAGGTGGTGGTTGTTTGGGTGTCTGCTTTGGAGGCCTCTGCTGTTTTGGTAGATTTTTGATCAGAGCCTCCGAGTATGTCTTTGTGTGTTTATGTGTATGATTTGAGGCTGTAATGGTACTATGTGAGACTGGGTCTATAGTGTGTGTGGTAACCTTCTCCTCCTGACTGGTCTTGCCAGTCCTATGTTGAGAGAGCTCAGCCTCCAGTTTGGCCGTATAGTTGCATCTCTCGCATGTATTTGTGTTTTGTGGGAGGAGGAGAGGGTTGTCTGTGTACATGAGGCAATTGAAACATTGCCTCAATATTCCCAGGTTCACCAGCTGAGCAGGAGAGGACACTAGCAACTGATCCCTCGACATGCTAGAAGGGTAGACGAAAAACTTTAAAAAAAAATTCCAGGGGATGTGGGTGACCGAGAAATGGGGGGTTGCCTTTTTGGGGTACTATCTATGACAAGAGTGCCGTATCAAGGTAATAAGTACTGTAGGAGCAAGTGCTAGGTTTAATAGATAGAGAATAGTCTACTTGGAGTCAAGTAGAGATGATCTTTTTAGTTATAGGATACGCTGATTTGATCAGTAGTATAGTTCGAGGAAGGTAGTTTTAAGGGAAAATTTGAAGAGTGGACTTTAGGTAGCCCGAATAGTTTAAACCTGCTTAACCGGCACTGCCCTAGTGTGCAACAGTGGCAGCTCCGCACTAACGTTTATACCAGGGGCTGGAAAGCTAGAAACTGGCCCAAACGACCAATAAACTACTAGTTACTGGCTGAAACCTCACAAAACTGGACAAAGGCAGCTCAATGCTTCCCACTCCCACTGGTAAGGTAGCTTCCCTTTCCCCAACTAAGGCAAGGAAACAGTACACAGGAACTACAACCAAAGCCCAGGAATCAGCAACTCTGAAACTGGACTAAACTAGTAAAGCAGGAAAAACAAGAGATATTTTTTCGTTTTTTTTTTTTTCACAAAACAGGCAGAAACAGGTACAGCAAACACTTATAAATGCTATGAATCAGCTACTACAGCTTACACAGAAGAATTTGCTACAAATACAGTCAAATAGTAACAAACAAGGATTCCAAGTGCAATATTAAGTTAAATGCAGTAAAAACAGCTTCAATGTAACAGAAAGGCAGGCAAAATACAGTTGCTAGGTATTCAGATGTGGAAAGCAACACAAAATATACTTAGTATCAAGAAAAGTCGCTTATTCAGCTCTCTGCAGCCTGGATTACTCTGCTGGCCCACGTGGAGTCTGTGCTGAGTAGGTACAAGCTGAAAATTTTATACCAGGGGGCTGGAAAGCTAGAAACTGGCCCAAAACGACCAATAAACTACTAGTTACTGGCTGAAACCTCACAAAACTGGACAAAAGGCAGCTCAATGCTTTCCACTCCCACTGGTAAGCAAGGTAGCTTCCCTTCCCCCAAATAAGGCAAGGAAACAGTACACAGGAACTACAACCAAAGCCCAGGAATCAGCAACTCTGAAACTGGACTAA
This sequence comes from Protopterus annectens, assembly GCF_019279795.1. NCBI lineage: Eukaryota > Metazoa > Chordata > Ceratodontiformes > Protopteridae > Protopterus > Protopterus annectens. The sequence continues at coordinate 352,879,454 of NC_056734.1, read as the reverse complement.
ACTAGTAAAGCAGGAAAAACAAGAGATATTTTCTTTTTTCTCTTTTTTTTCACAAAACAGGCAGAAACAGGTACAGCAAACACTTATAAATGCTATGAATCAGCTACTACAGCTTACACAGAAGAATTTGCTACAAATACAGTCAAATAGTAACAAACAAGGATTCCAAGTGCAATATTAAGTTAAATGCAGTAAAACAGCTTCAATGTAACAGAAAGGCAGGCAATACAGTTGCTAGGTATTCAGATGTGGAAAGCAACAAAAATATACTTAGTATCAAGAAAAGTCGCATATTCAGCTCTCTGAAGCCTGGATTACTCTGCTGGCCCACGTGAGGTCTGTGCTGAGTAGGTACAAGCTGAAAGTTTTATACCAGGGGCTGGAAAAGCTAGAAACTGGCCCAAACGACCAATAAACTACTAGTTACTGGCTGAAACCTCACAAAACTGGACAAAGGCAGCTCAATGCTTCCCACTCCCACTGGTAAGCAAGGTAGCTTCCCTTCCCCAAATAAGGCAAGGAAACAGTACACAGGAACTACAACCAAAGCCCAGGAATCAGCAACTCTGAAACTGGACTAAACTAGTAAAGCAGGAAAAACAAGAGATATTTTTTCTTTTTTTTTTTTTTTTCACAAAACAGGCAGAAACAGGTACAGCAAACACTTATAAATGCTATGAATCAGCTACTACAGCTTACACAGAAGAATTTGCTACAAATACAGTCAAATAGTAACAAACAAGGATTCCAAGTGCAATATTAAGTTAAATGCAGTAAAACAGCTTCAATGTAACAGAAAGGCAGGCAAATACAGTTGCTAGGTATTCAGATGTGGAAAGCAACAAAAATATACTTAGTATCAAGAAAAGTCGCTTATTCAGCTCTCTGCAGCCTGGATTACTCTGCTGGCCCACGTGGAGTCTGTGCTGAGTAGGTACAAGCTGAAAGTTTTATACCAGGGGCTGGAAAAAGCTAGAAACTGGCCCAAAACGACCAATAAACTACTAGTTACTGGCTGAAACCTCACAAAACTGGACAAAGGCAGCTCAATGCTTCCCACTCCCACTGGTAAGCAAGGTAGCTTCCCTTCCCCAAATAAGGCAAGGAAACAGTACACAGGAACTACAACCAAAGCCCAGGAATCAGCAACTCTGAAACTGGACTAAACTAGTAAAGCAGGAAAAACAAGAGATATTTTTTCTTTTTTTCACAAAACAGGCAGAAACAGGTACAGCAAACACTTATAAATGCTATGAATCAGCTACTACAGCTTACACAGAAGAATTTGCTACAAATACAGTCAAATAGTAACAAACAAGGATTCCAAGTGCAATATTAAGTTAAATGCAGTAAAAACAGCTTCAATGTAACAGAAAGGCAGGAAATACAGTTGCTAGGTATTCAGATGTGGAAAGCAACAAAAATATACTTAGTATCAAGAAAGTCGCTTATTCAGCTCTCTGCAGCCTGGATTACTCTGCTGGCCCACGGAGTCTGTGCTGAGTAGGTACAAGCTGAAAGTTTTATACCAGGGGCTGGAAAAGCTAGAAACTGGCCCAAAACGACCAATAAACTACTAGTTACTGGCTGAAACCTCACAAAACTGGACAAAGGCAGCTCAATGCTTCCCACTCCCACTGGTAAGCAAGGTAGCTTCCTTCCCCAAATAAGGCAAGGAAACAGTACACAGGAACTACAACCAAAGCCCAGGAATCAGCAACTCTGAAACTGGACTAAACTAGTAAAGCAGGAAAACAAGAGATATATTTTTCTTTTTTTCTTTTTTCAAAACAGGCAGAAACAGGTACAGCAAACACTTATAAATGCTATGAATCAGCTACTACAGCTTACACAGAAGAATTTGCTACAAATACAGTCAAATAGTAACAAACAAGGATTCCTGATATATATATATAAATGTCCATAGATATATATATAAATGTATGTATATATATATATATATATATATATATATATATATATATATATATATATATAAAATCATAGGAAGTTACTAGGTTAATGGTCCTGGGGCCCTTACAAGCCTAGCCAAGAGTTTATCCCTGAAAAAACCTTAGTCAGCACCTGTCTCCCCTGTCAATGAGGGACACAGGTGGAACCCCTGGGACAAATATGAGGTTTCCCATCCACTCATCAAGGTTGCACTTGAAGAGGGTCAGCAAGGCTCTCTGTTTGACGTGTATGGTAAGTCTATTCCAGAGATGGGGCAGCCTCTGGGAGACAAAGCTATATCTTCAGCAGGTTTTGTTGATGCCATGTATTAGATTTAGGCCTTTCGAGCAGATAATGCAGGAGGAGTTAGATTTATGGATATGGAGCAACTCTAGTAGGGTAGGGTCCGAGATTGCCTTGTAGCCGAGATATAGATCACCTCTGAGCAATCTGTATGATACTGAGTAGAGTGATAGTGATTTGAGCCTGTCTACATAGGTATATATGTGTGTGTATGCATGTGTGTGTGTGTGTGTGTGTGTGTGTGTGTGTGTGTGTGTGTGTGTGTGTGTGTATGTATATATATATATATATATATATATATATATATATATATATATATATGTGTGTGTGTGTGTGTGTGTGTGTATTATACATACAAGCATACCTTAATCGGAATAATCAAATGTCAATGTATGTTGTTGATGTCGACAATAAAATGTTGGCAATACAAAAGTCAGTATATATGAGGAATAGGTCTGCAGCATGCAAATTAAACTACAAAAAATTGTAAAAAAAATATATATATTTTTAGGGGGGCAAGGCACACTGTACCCCCCCCCCCCATGTGGGGGTATGGGCTACCACCCCTCTGTTAATCATATATACTGACTCTAACATTGCACAAGCCCCAGGGAAGGGACACATTCTCCAATCCCAGGGATTTTCCATATTGCACACCTGCTGACCATCTCTTTTGTCAATCAAAGTGTGCTGACAAAACAGATATTTAGAATTTCTTTCATATGTATGTATATACATACGTGCATGTGTGTAAATTGCTTAAATAAGAGCGATAGAGTCCATTTTGAGTGAAAGATTCATGTTTGGTGATAGTGCCCTTAGGCATCTCTGATTTTAGGCACCACAACATAATACTGCTGCTGTCTTGCAATTTTTCTACAATTACAAGTAGCATTCATATATTTTAGACCAGTTGTTCATTTGTGATTGATAACAAGATTCTACCTTCTGCTGTGATATAATCCACTTATTCTGTTAAGCAATGGAAGCTATTTTACATACAAATTAATGTTCATTATCCAAAGAATGCTCATCATAGAAAGATAAGAAAGAAGCAAGAACATCAGGTAGAGAGGCAGCCAAAGGTGAGGATCCTAAAGAATATCAGCACAATCAATTCCTAAGTGCCAAAAGAAAATGTGATGGTTAGTTTAAGTATAAGAAACATTAAATTCATGGTTTACCTTTTCTGCATAAAATACGGCAGGGATTTATTTTGCTTTATCATTTTCCAAAACAAAATGTGTCACTGGTTAAGGGCTGCTGTATCACCTAGACTATTCATGTCTTACCTTATACACAGGCCTTTGACTCACCTACCACCAGCACCAAACGCACATGCTAACAAATACTGTCTTGTTCTTGTATAAAGTGTGCCTAAAGTTCTTTGACCACCAATTACGCATGTTAACAAACACTATTTTACTCTTATATAATATATGGCTGAAATTCACTGGATTTTTGCCTCCATAATCCTAGTAAGATTATGTTCTACACTACAGCTTTTGCCAAAAAATATATACTTGTTATACATTTTGGTAAACATTACCCTTTCATTTTCTTTGCCTTTCCATGTCCCCTTTTCTAAAAATATAACTTTTCTGAAAAGTCATCTCTTTTACCTTCTACAGATTATGAAATATTAACAGAATCTTGTTATACAGACCTCAACGATGCTTTTCTACAGTATATTCCTTGAGATCCTCCTGCCTTGCTCTGCTCCCAGTCAAACTCTGTCTTCCCTGAGGTGTGATCTTAGTATTAGATATGATACACTTGTGTGGGGTGTAGACCTCAACCTGCAATCACTGTACCGTTGGCATAACTGTAAATTGGTTTGAAGGGGAAAATTTTGCTATAGCTATCCCCAACATCCCACTAGAACTTACGATAGCTTCACCACAAGAAACCCTTTCATATTATTCTGGAAGAAAAACTGAACTGTAAACATTAATCTGAATTTAGAATCGAGTCATACCTCTAATAAACAGAAACATATTTCCTAAAAAGTGACCGGATGCAGGGTTACCTTCTTGCAATAGACCATTTGGTGGTCAAACAGGAAGCACATCCGCTGCTGACTTTTGGCTTGAGGCTGAGCAATACGAGTAAGTTCTCCAGAATAGATCAGTTCTGAGCTTCGGATCAACACGTTTTCACCCTAAGATTCAAAACACAATACAGGAAATCGATGAGAAATCAAAAGAGGAAAACTGAGCTCAGACTAGTGAGATTACATAAAGGTTTGCCTTTTTTGCTACTCTTATTCTGATCTTTAATGGACACAAAAAACTTAGGCTACTGAGGTTACATAAATGTTTGACTGGTACTCTTATCTTGATTTTTTTTGTAACCCATCATTGCCTGGTTAATTGCATGCATCACAACCTTCAGACATTGAAAACAGGAACAAAGGCCCTTTGAAAAGTAGGTACATCCAGCCAAAAATGTGGATGTCTAATTAGCTTAAAATCTGAATAACAAATAAGACATAACTCTTCCTGCTTCCAGTAGGAATGTGGGATACTACTCAGAAACCTGTTTAAAAAACAAAGAGTGACAAAAATGTTGGAAAATATAAGCACACTATCAAAAAGAGAGTACAGAATTTGAAGATGTTAAAAAACTGGAATGGAGAATTCTACCACACAAGGCCATTTAATTTTGCTTCTAAAAAAAAAAGATGAAAGCTACATGTCCTCTTTCTTTAAATTATTTGTGCCACTTGTGTGTTGGCCATATAGTGTGCTTTTTTGTGTACTAGACAGCTTAAAAAATCCCAAGTCATGAAGGGAATTCAGACTAATTGTGCAAAAGGGTAAATTAAGCCAGAAAATAGGGACATACTTCCAGAAACAAGAAAGTACAGTTTTGTACCTACCATAAATGTAGATGTTCGAGTGCTAATACAGCTGCAGTCATAACAGATGGGTTCTCCTGCCGTCAGGCGGGTCCTTGGTCAGCCAAATTCCAAAGTCTAGGTCTGGCGTCGGTTGTCGTCGCTTCTTCCCTGACGTCAGTGCGACAGGGGTATAAAGGAACCAGCCGACGCCATTTTCTTCAGTTTTTCTTGCCCCAGATGTCAGGTGCCCCCAGAAGGAAGGCAATACATAAATTTGTGTAATCATGCAGTGCAATATAATCAAAATACAGTAGTTGCAAGCAAATACATCATAAATGAATACCCCAATCAGGTTGTATGAGGATGTGTTAGCCTATAGGCCTGTCCCAAGAGGGGAAGGAGGGAGGAAACCTGGACTGCAGCTGTATTAGCACTCGAACATCTACATTTATGGTAGGTACAAAACTGTACTATGTTCATCGTGCATACAGCTGCAGTCATAACAGATGGGTAGAATCCCAAAGCTAAGAAAGGGGTGGTAGGCACTAGGTGGAATTAGGAGGAGCCAAAATGCCCTGCAAGACTGCAGTGGCAAAGCCTGCTCTAGATTTTGAGTATAATGGTAGGTTGTAGTGCTTGGAGAAGGTATGCACAGAACTCCAAGTGGCTGCTTTCAAAATATCCTTGGTAAGAACTCCTCTGAGGAATGCTGCAGAGGTGGCTGTGGCCCTGGTGGAATGAGTCCTAATGCCTGTAGGAACAGTTTTGCCATGAAAGGAATAGCAAAAGCGTATGCAGTGGGCTGTCCATTTTGAGATTGTCTGTTTGGAAATTGGCTTCCCTTGAGCTCCTAATGCATAGGCCACAAAGAGCTGTTCTGATTTTCTGAAAGGCTTTGTTCTGTCCAAATAATAACGCAGTTGTCTGTGGATGTCCAAGGAATGTAGTAATCTCTCCCCTTTGTTTTGAGGATTAGGATAAAAAGTAGGTAAATGTATGACCTGATTTAAAGCTACCCTGGATACCACTTTAGGCATAAAGGACGGGTTGGTTCATAAGGAAACTCTGTCCTGATGGAAGATGATAAAAGGTTGGACGGCCATGAGAGCCTGTAGTTCTGAAACTCTACGAGCTGAGGTGATAGCCAGAAGGAAAGCTGTTTTCCAGGACAAATATTGCAAATCTGATGAGGCAGCTGGCTCAAAGGGAGGCAAGGTCAGTTTTTCCAGCATGAAATTAAGATCCCAAGCAGGTATTGGTTGTTTTCTTGGAGGCCTTAAATTCTTAGCCCTCTGAGGAACTGCCTTAGGAGAAGGTGAGAGAATAAAGGTGGATCAGTGTTGTATTCTGCAGAAATGGCTGATGCATGGATTTTGATGGAGGAGAAAGAAAGTCCACTGCTTAGCAGTTCAGCCAAATATTGTAGTATTTGAGGTAAATTCAGTTTTCCAGGATCCTGGCCCTTTTTCTCATTCCAGACACAAAACGTTTCCATTTTGGAGTAAGCTTTTCTAGTTGATGGCCTTCTGGCCTCCAAAATGACATCCTGCACCTCCTTGGAGAGTAGGGCCTGTTGTGATGCTAAGGAATCTTCCATGCGGCTAGATTGAGTGTTTTTAGCTGGATGTGAAGAGTTTTGAAACTGTGCTGAGTCAGGAGAAGAGGCATTAGAGGCAGGGTCCATGGTGGGGAATGCGTCAGGCTCCTCAGGAGTGGGTACCAGTGTTGCCTTGGCCAGTCCGGAGCAATGAGGATCATCTTTGGTCTGTCTGCTTTGGTCTTTAATAGAACTTTGGGCAGCAGAGGTAGAGGAGGGAAGGCATAAACTGTCATTGATGTCCAACTGAAGGAAAGAGCGTCCACTCTCCAGGCCTTTGGATGGAAGATCCTTGAGCAGAATTTTGACAATTGATGATTCTCGTGGGAGGCAAAGAGATCTATGTCTGGCCTTCCCCATTCTTGTATGATTTCTGTAAAAACTTTTGGATGCAATTTCCCTTCGTGTGGATCTGTCATATTCCTGCTTAGGTTGTCTGCCAGCGTGTTTTCCTTGCCTGGCAAGTACTGTGCTTGTAGTTCCATCTGTAAGTCCATGGCCATGTTCCAAAGTGACATGGCCAGTCTGCATAGAGGATAAGAATGGGTTCCTCCCTGTTTGTTTATGTACCACATAACTGTGGTGTTGTCCGTTCTTATCAATAGTTGACCTGGTTGTAGAAGGTCCTTGAAAGCTATAATAGCATTTATTACTGCTAGCATTTCTTTTTGATTGATGTGAAGGTGCTTTTCTTTTTGGGACCATTTGCCCTGAATGCACCGGTCTGTCATGTGCGCCCCCCAGGCGTAGTCCGAGGTGTCTGTTGTGATGACTTGATTTGCTTCAGGCTTGCTGAATGGAAGACCTGTGTTTGTTTGACATGCTTGAGCCCACCACAGAAATTCCTTTTGCAGACATGGAATTAGTGGTATTATTATTTCCAAACTGTGGCTGTGTTGAGACCATATGTTTTTCAGGTACCATTGTAGTTTTCTCATATGCAGCTTTGCACATGGGATTAGTAAGATGCAAGATGCCATGAATCCCAGACCCTGCAGGATCTTCCTTGCAGTCAGCCTGGTGCAATTTGCCAGTGTTCTGAAGTATTGAATTAGTTGCCCCTGCTTCTCTGGCATGAGGTAGGCCATCTGGGTGTTTGTGTCCAAATTGGCACCCAGGAAAATTACCTTCAGAGAGGGTATTAGCCTTGATTTCTCTTTGTTGACAGTGTATCCCAGAGAGTTTAATAACATTATTACATAAGCCAGATGTTTCAGAAGAATGTGCTTGCTGTCTGCTTGGATCAGGCAGTCATCCAAATAAGGGTATATTTGTATCCCTTGAAGTCTGCAGTAGGCAATTACTGATGCCAGGCATTTCGTGAATACTCTGGGCGCAGTAGATAAGCCAAAGGGCAATGCAGAGAATTGATAATGGGTTGAACCTGCAAGAAATCTGAGGTACCTTCTGCAATTTTGTCTGATTGGGACATGCAGGTATGCCTACTTGAGGTCCAATGTTACCAGCCAAGACTCCTTGCCCAGCATGGGAAGAAGTTGCTGTAGAGTGAGCATCTTGAATTTTGGTACGAGTAGAAATGTGTTTAGGATGGATATATCCAAAATAGGTCTCCAATCTTTTCCCTTCCTTGGCACCAGAAATAGCCTGGAATAAAAACCTTGACCTTGTTCGTGTGTAGGTACCTCTTGAATAGCTTTCATGTTTATGAGATCTGAAATTTGCCTTTGTGCCTCTGCCCTTTGATTGTGTGGCAGGTTTGGCATGCCTCTCATTTTGGAAGGGTATGAAAATGGAATTTGTAGCCTCTGTTTATAATGTCCAGGATCCATTTGTCCTTTGTGACAACATGCCAATTTTTTTGAAAATAATGCCAGCTTTCCTCCTAAGGGGCTGCCATTTGAGACCTGGTTGGCATGCAAAGGGGAAAGTCATTGGGTTTGCTTTCTGAAAGATTGCGAGTTGTCCTCACCACCTCTTTGTGTAGGAGCTTGCCATTGTCTGCATCTATACGATCCTTGCGATTGTCCTCTGCCCCTCGGGCGCCTGTATCTGCCTCTTTGGGGTCTGTCTGTGGCAGGAAAGGACCAGTTTTCGGAAGGCCAATTTCTACTAAAACGTGGGGGTTGAACCTGCAGAAATTCTTTCACAGTTTGCATTGATTTAGCCTTTTCCTCCATTTTCCGTAATACTTCCTCAGCATTAGCACCAAATAATACATCCTTTTGAAGAGGGGCGTCTAGTAATTTAGCTTTGACATGATCAGGCAAGGCTTGTTCCTTGAGCCAGGCATGCCTACGTATGACTGAGTCTGTAACAGCAGCTCTACATGAGGCCTCTAGAGCATCAAAACCACATTGTAAGGTATGCTTACCCACTTGTTCTGCACTATGCATCAAATTCTGCAACTACTTCAAGTCTGGTTGTTCAGGATGTGACATTTTACTTTTCAATTGTGATAACAAAAACTGTTGGTATTTTAGCATATGAAACTGACAGTTTAAGGCCCTCATGGATAAGGTAGCCGAGGTATATACCTTTTTTCCCCACCTTTCTAAGGATCTGGAATCTCTCTCGGAAGGCAATGGATTTTTGGCAATGGAGGCCTTAACTCCCTTGGGCCCCTGTGAGATGGTTTCTAGGTCAGCAGCATGGCTTTTGTATAGAAATTGGTGTGAGTCAGGAACCCTGTAGTACCTGTCAGGCTTAACTGGAGCTGGAGGTAGAGAGTCCGGGTTAAGGCAGGCCTCCGAGTAAACATCATCTAGGATGTCCAAGACAGGAGGTATAGCCAGAGGCCTGTGCTGGGGTAACAAAAGAAATTCCCTGAGCCTTTTCTTGGAATCTGAATAATCCTGGCCTTCCCAGTGGAAGTGTTCCCTTAAGGTATGCAAAGTTTCCCCAAATGAGTAATCCTCAGGGGGGGGTAGAAGGAATAGACTCCTCCGCACCAGAGTCTTCAAAAGGGGAGTAAGACTGTTCCTGATCATCAGAGTGTTCTGAAATAATGGAGCCCTGATCAGAGGAGGGGGAATCTTCCTCCACTCTGGGCCTTTTGTCCGGAGGGGGCTGAGAACCTCTGATTAGAGTAATTAAATCCTCAGCCATTTTAAGCATCTGTTTCTTAGGCATGGGGCCTGGAGATGGGCCCTGTGTAGCTGGTCTCTTAGAGTGCATGGTTGCTTTAGACTTGGTGAAAGCCTTGATGGAGAAAGAAGAGGAAGGTCTGAAGACACCTTGAGTGGAGGTGGACCTGTCCACATTCTGTGTTTCAACGCCAAGAGTGGCTTCGTATCTGTAGTCGGGTGTGGGCCGAGGAGCCTGCGACCTCGGGCACAGGAGACACCGCCAAAGATGTGTCGCCGGTAATCAGGGGCTGCGAGGGCCTCGCTGAGAACCGGACCACGTGTAGTCGGCTTTGGCGTGGTGTCGGTAGAGGCCGCGGACCTCGAGTGTCGGTCCTTGTCTTTGCTTTTTTTAGACAAAACCGGAGTCAGAGTATCCGATGACATAGTATAGTTAAATGCTTTCCCAAAATAATGCTGGGCGAACTCCGCCCGATGCTTAATAGTGCGTTTGTTGAATGTAGCACAAAAGCGACAGACCGAGACGTCGTGGTCTGGACCTAAACAAGGAATACAGAGGGAATGGAAATCCTTATGCGGTATTTGCTTCCCACAAAAAATACAATTATTAACTTTGTCTGACATCGGTCTGAGGCAAGAAAAGTTTCCCCAACTGGGTACTTAGCTTTTAAGAAGACTTCGGTTTTCAAATTTTCGTAATCTCAGGAGCTGGCCGACCGGCACTTGCGAACTGCTTCTGCTTCGGGCACCGCGCGGCAAGAAAGACTGAAGAAAATGATGTCAGCTGGTTCCTTTATACCCCTGTCGCACTGACGTCAGGGAAGAAGCAACGACAACCGACACCGGACCTAGACTTTGGAATTCGGCTGACCGAGGACCCGCCTGACGGCAGGAGAACCCATCTGTTATGACTGCAGTTGTATGCACGATGAACATCATCATGCACAAGGGACAGTTGAGAGCTCTGGATAAGTGACTTGATCAAGGCAAATGAAGGTAAATGAAGGCTGAAAGAATCATAGCGAGCTACTTCCGGTGGAATAGGGTAAGACCTCTGCATTAACTGCCAGATATAAAGTATAAAAAAGATTCACAGGTAGTTCCTAGGCATGTGGTTCAGGAGAATACTGAACAGCTCAGGCCAATTTCCCAATGGTCTCAATTGCAGCACCTGCTTAAGTAACTTGCTCAGAGTCCTACACTATACAAATGGATGCTGAGATAATCAAGCCTGAGATCACAGGAAGCAGTTCATTAACAGCACAGCTATTCAATTCACTAAAAGAATGTTCATAGGATTTGTGTACCATTCTCAATGTAGGCCTTGGGAGAAAAGCTCTACAGTTATATAACAAATACTAAAACAAGTTACACATACAGAGCTACAATGCACTTAAACAAGAGAAGAGTTGTTCATAACATCTAGAAAAAATAAAAATAGTACAAAACTTTGCATTAACATTCACGAGAAGAAGATTTTACTGCTGGAGACAGTAATGGGGTAATAGACAAAGATGACAGATTCAGCTCCATGCTAGATACTAAAACACTGGTTAGAACTTAAAATGTCTAAGAGATGGGTGTATAGTTATACAGAAGTTATACATATTTTTTGGTAGTCGTGTATACAAAACCCAGGGCTTCATATCTGCTGCTGAGTTTACAACATTTTGCTGTTAAGATTACAGCCATCGCTTTCACTTTCTAGCTTCGGGTTGAAGTTAAGTACAATTTGACAGTTCATTGAGGACACAGAGAAGGGGTGGTTTTAAAATACATTGATTTGTTTTATGTGGTAGTGTTCTGTAATGATCTACTATACCTAGCCCCCCCATCCTTTCGTAGTGCAAGTTATGAAGTTTCCTTCAGGATGTCATCATGACGTTGCATTGGCACACCTCTCTTAAAAGAGATAGATGGCATTTTATGTTCACATTTTATGTGGCCTTAGAGAACAATTTGCCATTTAAGGTCTCTCTTTTCTGCAAGTTATGCTTGCTATTGACTACTTACCTGTTGCGTTAATGGCTGCTTTTAGAAAAGTATATGGAATTCATTCCTAATAGTGTTGATAAAAGGAATAAGGAAGCTACAAAATGCATATGAAATTTTCAGCATAATGACACCTGACATTTCTCATCTGTGACACTGGTGACCTTCCTTTCAGTTTATGAAATATACTGATTGCAAGTTATTTTTACTGTTAGTTGTTGCTGTTTTCTGCTTGTGTATATTGATAAGACTGCATGTTACAAAAAAAAAAAAAAGAAACAAAATATGTAAATGCTCACCAATAGGAGGTTTTGGTTTCTTTTCAAGGAATAATAGAAACTATGCTGTGTAGCTTCTTATTTATCCCATTAGTAAAGGGAGGATGGTGCCTCTTAATCCCCTTTACACTTTTGAAAATTTAAAGGAGCCAGGTTGGGATTAAGAGGGCATCATACCAATGGGATAAGTGAGGAACACGTCACAACATAGTTTTTCAAGTAATTCAACACATGCACTATAAGGGACAGCATGCTGTGTAATAGGCTCATGGTACAGCTGTATAAAGTTGCAATTCTCAAAACAAAGTTTGGCCAGAACCATGGCATAGAGGGATAAAAATGACTATGGCCCAGATGACCTGGGTTCAAATAATGGCTTGGGCACCTGTGGCAGTGGCAAAAAGGATGGGTGTGCTCATTCTGGAAGTTATGGGGGTGCACCTCACAGTTGATCCCTGCTGGAGGCTGGGGTGTGTATGGGTGGCATTGCTGTAAAGGGGGATTGGTAAGGTACATTATTTGAGTCGCTACTGAGGTATGGTAATACATCTGCATTTTCCTATTGTACATCCACCCCTGAGAATACAATAGGTAAGTGCAGGGAAGGTAAGATAGGGTCTAAAAGGTAAAAAACAACTTCTCAGCCAGAAAAATGATGCTGCACCGGGTGCCTCAGTCTATTGTCCAGTCTTGAACATGGGTCAGAGGAACTCTGCAGGAGGAAGACCTGACATATGCAACAACTGAAGCAACCAGAGGGGTTCCTCACAAAAAAAATACAGGGCGTAAATAACATGTCCTATGTGGACCACATCAAAGCCCTGTCCCTGTACGTGATATCCTACAGGTTGCTGAGAGGTGATCTATGCCTGGCCTACAGAGCATCCTCTGATTCCACTCTGATGGAAATGTTGGACATCCACAAAACAAACAGCATCGGAATTAGCGGGACTTTTACCTCCCCTGCAACATAAATAGGACAAGCTGGAGGGACAGGTGTGTGTCTCAGAGAATACCCTTCTCTGGAATAGGCTTCCTATCAATACTAAGCAGAACTCTTCCTTAACCTAATTCAAGTGTAACTTGGACCAGTGAATATGGAACTGGAAATGTATCCCTGATTTGGCACATATGTCTCTAATAGATACAGGGAGATTGTGAATGCTTGACAATGCATGCCAAAATCTACATAAACCTCGTAAAACAATCTTACAGTAGCAACCTGCCAGATCCATTTGGGAAGCAAGACTAGGCTTAAAAATTAACCCTGGGGTGGTTAGCCTAGTAATCACCTATAAGCCTATAAAAGCATGCATTGCCAAGTAGACGTCTTGTATGAGGAGAGGTCCTAGGGGCAACTGACAGTCATGAGTAAAAGAAAAAGAATTCTCAAAACAAAGTTCAGAGGGTTAGGTATAGTAAAGCACTGCTTAATGCTCATCTGATCTGAGAATGTTATATGACATATATAATTCTAAGTTAGGTTTTCCTAGTGCAGGTATACCGTTTATTACATTATAGAAGAGTATGACATCCTAATTAAGATGCCGCTTAGCTTATTTCAGGCCATGCTGCTTTTCTCCAGGATGACCATACTAGCCAATCCCGGAGTAAATGTGCAGATAGTGCAGTCAAATGATAGAGACACACACACACACACACACACACACACACACACACACACACACACACACACACACACACACACACATATATATATATATATTCACACACACACACACACACATATATATATATATATATATATATATATATATATATATTCACACACACACACACACACACACACACACACACACACACACACACACACACACACACACACACACACACACAGATATTTACTAGGGTAGTACACTGGTCTCAGTGGACCATTTGCAGGCATAGCCCAGGTGAATAGGATCACATAAGAAATTAACAAAACATATTTAAAAATATAAAAATATGTTAAAATCAAATATATATATATATATATATATATATATATATATATATATATATATATATATATATATGTATATAATTACAGATGCAAGAATATGCTACATCATCAATGTCAAAACATGCATGAAAAAATGGAATTATGCTTAGCAGGGGTTTATGTATAAGATGTAGCCATAATGACTGAGATTGCTTATGCTACAGGGATAACAGCATATCATTATATAGAAAGGAATGACATTAGAAGAGGCAAGTGAGAATAGTTGCAGGGGGGGGGCAGAGGAAATATGTTTGAGGCATGCAGGGGGAAGAGGAATAGAAAGGAAAAGTGTGAGAGAGATGCAAAGAGACGAGGGAAGTAGGATGAATGAGAGGCAGTAAGTAAAGGGGACAACAAGATGAAGTGAGATAAGGAAGAATGAAATAGGGATAAAGGGGTGTGTGGCAGAGCTGCAGGGTTCATGTAACATGACCTAAATGAGTGTAACAACACTTTGCTTGGCTGAAGAGTTTATGATGCAGATAGTGGTTGTTCCTTATATTCTCCCTGGCCATTAAGAAAACACGACTAAGTTAAACTTCTATCTTCTGTAAAATTCACTTTCTGGGGTCAATACTGGAGTGTATTTACATGGAAGTTTATACATAGAGGTTTTTTTAACCCCTGATAAAATTGCGAAATTGAAAAAAAAATCTGATAATATTATTTGCTGGAGATGTTTATTATCTTGTAATGCTGATCGGTGCCATATTTTTTATAATTGTCCTAACATGTCATTTTTGGAAAGACATCAAAGTATTTCTTTCATCTTTATTTACGGATAATTTCTCTTTAAGCAAAACAATTTTTTCTTAATGTAAATGAAGCTCATAATATGAATAAATCCAATTCTTGCCTCTTATGGACAATTCTAGCAATAGCCAGGAAATGCATCACAAGGAAATGGACTTCCATCACCTCTCCAAGTTTTGAAGATTTCCTGTCTTTATTAGAAGAAATGATTATCAAAGAAACCAGAATCAAAGAACTTAGATCATATCCAAAGAGTTTCACTAATTACCCTTGGATAAAGATTTCATCTCTTATTGAGACTTACTGAATAGACTTTAACCTTGTTTGAAATATTATTTGATTGTCTTTTACATTTTTTCTTCATTTATATGTTTGTAATATTTATGACTTCTTTGCAGGCCTTTGTGAATAATGTAAAAAGTTGATATGTTTATTCATTTTATATAAAATTTTGTTTGTGTATTTACTGTTAACGTATTTCTTTTTCAATAAAAATATTTGAAAAAAAAAAAAACACGACTAATTCAACAAACTTACCCTGCATATCATGCGATTTTTGCTTTTGTCAGGGTTAAGGGATGAACCATTAAACTAGAATTACACTTGCATATCATTTGGCATGTTGGGTAAATGTTCAAGTTCCTAGTGCATTTCTTGAAAATAGCTGAAGTGTTTTTATTAAAAACAAACCTAATAGGAAATGGAAGCACACAAGTTGTGGTTAGGCTTTATCAGTGACAATAATGAAATCAAAGGTCTAGTCTAATCATATAGACTCCATTTAGCCAGCAGTTTAACTTATTTAATTTATGTGTCATGTGATGTGTTATATATCAAATGTTAGGTGTTTCATACCTATGATAGTGATGTTGCAGATTAGAACACAGCAAAAATGCTGTGTAAAAAGACAACCCCCCCATGATTATTAAGGGATAATGTTATAGTTTCTCATTTCAATGATGGAAGGTCCAAAAGGTATTATGTGTGCCATCTATGCTAAAGAAGTCTAAGCTACAGACATGACTTTTGAAAGACAACTGAGAAAGTAGTGAATTGCTCAAATGTTATGGCTCTGTAAATGCAAAATAAATCCCTATTCATTTCCATGGCAGGAGCTTATTTGAATGTATTATAAAAATTCTGCATGTCCTAGTATTTTTATGAAAACAAAATGTGGATGTAATGAAAAACAGATATACTTCTCAGGCTCCAGTAACTCTGGGTGAATGAATTTAACTTGCATTATATTAGCACTGTATGTCATATTCCTTGCAATGTTCTGCCTTTGGTTTGAAATTTGTGCATTTTTGGCAGTGGGGAAAAGCTACCACTATTTTTATATGAAATGATTTAAAACACTAGTGATATTAAATGATAATTCAGAAAGAATAGAAACACCGTTTTTTAAACAGTTGGAATTTGTACCTGATATTTTCAAGGGTTATCTTGTAATACCTGTGGTGTACATTTAATGCTGATGTGTTAGAATGTTACTCTGAGGTAATGTTGCAACATTATACATTATACCAGTTACTCTGCGGTAGTGCTGCAACATTAGACATTATACCAGTTACTCTGAGGCAGTGCTGCAACAATAGACATTATACCAGTTACTCTGAGGCAATGCTGCAACGTTAGACATTATACCAGTTACTCTGAGACAATGCTGCAACATTAGACATTATACCAGTTACTCTGAGGCAATGCTGCAACATTAGACATTATACTAGTTACTCTGAGGCAATGCTGCAACATTATACACTATACCTGTTTTCAAAGAGGTCTACTGCTCTCAGCTCTTTCTATTTACACATTGGTTAAGCAGGAAAGTGCACACCGATTCATACTTGTCCTTTTTAAATCAGGACCTGGAACAGAGGCAGACAGTGCAATGGAATGACACATTTGTGTAGCTTGTGAAATGCAGTTGCTACTATAACAAAATACCATACAGCTAAAATGGTCCAAGAGGCTTCCCTGGAACAGTGACACCAGGACCTACCCCTGGAGTAAGGCCTGGGGTGGTGTTTACCAGTGAATGTTTGGTGGCTGGTGGATGACCCATGCAACCTAGCTGAATTAAACACAGTGTTATACAAGGCAAAGGGAAGAGATGAGGCATGATGCACATCAAGTGGCAGGTTGGATTAGGACCTTGGCAATGAAAACAGGCTCTTGAGCTATGAAATATCAACCCCCTGCTGGGCAAGAAGATAGAACTTGTGTGGAAGGTTGAAAGTACTAACCCGATTTAGTTGGTCTTTCTTTTTAAATACAACATTAGTTCTGAAACTAGACTTTCAGGGGTGGGGGGTCTGTCTCCTACTCTGTACTTGGTACAGGTCAAAGATCAGTGACTGATATTGAGTTGTTTCATCAGATCTGAGACAGTATATTCTTGACACTTGGGCCAAGAGAGGTGATGAGCTACTGATCACGATATAATTATGAGTTGGGTCTAATATCAGGGGTAGCAACTAGACAGACCTGGGAAACCCTAGTAACTCTATGTGTAATTCGTTCAGTCCTTATCTTTAGAAGAATTTCCCTCATATCCCTAGGTCAGTCTACTCTGAATTTATTGTATTCATGACAACAGTTGAGATAGTCTCAAGGTGTAAAGACTTATCACTAAAGTAACCCTAGGACCCCTAGATGATACCAAAAGTGAGGACAGATAATAGATTAAAGAAGTAGGTCTCCAATGCAATGTTAGCTGGGGGTTATCTGGTACAGTCAAGTCATAAAAGTAGCAACTGCCAAAAGGAAGATCTGGTTGTAGGAGGAGTCTGTAAAGGTTATGGAAATGATTTTCAGAAGGTGTCAAAAGGTTCTGGCAAAATATTTCAGGCTGTGTATTGCACAGGCTTTTCTTAGCATGAGGAAAAAATGCTGACCTCATCTGGGATCATTGTCAGGAGGTAGAAGGAACATGATAGGAATGCCTGAATCTGATGGACATGTCTTCCTCTGAGGACACATCATGTAAGAAGGTGATGGTGGACCTCAATCCATTTCATTATATAAAGGCACTGCAGTGAACAAACTCTTCTGCTAAGGCAAAGCCTGTAGGACTTGAATATATCCAAATGGAGATTCTGAAGATGCTAGATATTGGCGGGGTGTCATGGTTAATGTGCCCTTTCAGTGCTGCATGAAGTGACTGTATAAAGATTTAATCTTCAGGTTAAGCCACCTTTTCCACTTCTTTGCTCAAGAAGTAAAAAATAATACATGTGTGTGTGGGGGGTGGTTGTGGGTGTGGGGCAATGACCCCAAATCAGGGACAGTTTTAATATATTACTTTAATTTAGTTAAAAAGTTAACAAAACAACAGATTTTGCATCAATATGCATTATCACAACAATAATAAGCATGAAATCCAATGACTGGCACTATTAACTAATTGTAATCCTCAGTAATTTACCAGAAATCACATATCACATCTTTTATGAGGGACAGGGCAACAATATGAAGTTCAAAATTAATCAATGCAACAGCAGTATATTAATTATGCAAACAAATAATAAAAAGTATTTATCAATTATGAATCCTCATATTTAGAGATTAACATTTTTAATTTGGTCCAACAATTGTATTTTGATTCTTTATTTACAGAGCTCAACTTCAGAGAGTCTACTACTTTTCTACAGTGAATAGCAGTTAGATCCAAAAATCCTCAGAACAGAGGCACAGAGTCAGATTTTAACCTTTTAGTAATCAATTTTCCAAGTAATACTAAAAGACTAGAATATAAAATTGATTATGATTAACTTTTTTCAGAACAGGAACATTCATTAATATAGTTTCCCTTCTTAGAATACAATTATCAGCCCACAGACGTAATCATTAATATCATTCCAGTATGAAGTCAGTTTTTCATAATCTAGAAAAATAGGAATCTAGCCTGCTTTGAAAACCTTCTTACATCTTCAACAAGATATTATAAGGACTTATAAATATTCTGAGTACATGTTTCCACATAAAGATTTTCCAACATAGACTTGATGAAGTAGAACCATTTAATTTCAACACAAAATTCTTATCATCAATCAAATTATGTAAACTGGTAGAGTCCAAAACACTCCAAAAGCCCTTTTCAAAGTTGTTATTGTTTTGCAAAATGACCTTACATAATAAAATAGGCCTATATACAATATATATATATATATATATATATATATATATATATAAAATAGGTCTCTTTTATTTGAAGTTTTTCCTCTAATAATGTTAGCTATAATAATATATATTCTTGGCACAGGTTTAAAATTCAGGCTGAGTAATCAATTCATTTTCCCACAATAGATTAGGCTAATAGAGTATTGCAAGTGCTTAAATTGTATTTTCTCAAAAAAAACTTTCTACTTTTAATACTTTATCTAAACATTCCATAGATGAATATTATTTTTAATGCTTCTAGATCTTTACTATTTTGACCATAAATAAATCTTGAGGTATGCATATGATTAGTGATATTTTATAAATATAATTTCTAAAATGTTTTAAATTTGACATTATATAAGTAGATTTAATTGCATTAACATAGTCTCCTTCAAGCAAAGTCTTTATAGCATAATTTAACTATTTGTTCTTGCAAATTTTTCCATTGGCTTGTATAGAAAGGATTTAGCCATGAAACTATTGTATTCAGTATTTCTGATAAAGCCTATGATTCCAGTTCATCAATGTTAATTGTACCATGTCTCCAGAGCCTAATATGACTTTTGCATGAAATGTTTGGCCTCAAGGATGTGCCATAAAAAAGAAATTAAGATTATTTCCAACCTTTTAATTAAAGGTTTATCAGGTAGTAATACTGATGATTATAAAAATATAAAATATTTGGTGAAATAATAATTTGGATTTAAATTAATTTTTCTTCAAATGTAAAAATATTCTTATTCCACTGTTTTATTAGTCACTTCTTATGATTAAGTTAATGTTTAAGTTAATTATTATATCTAAATACTTAAATTCTTGCTTTCTCCAGTTATACTTGTATTTATTCTTTAATATAGGATTAATTTGTTGATTTATTAGGAAATATTTCATTTTATTTTCATTAAATGCGATTAATGGAACTGATGATAAATTAATTTATTTATTAATTTCACATATTGATTTATTTATATCAGTTGTAAACAAGACATCATCATCTTAAAGAATGACTAAAGCAAACATCTGGGTCAAAAGTAGACACCCTTGTTTACTTCCTTTGTTAAGATTAAAAACTAGAGAAACAAATACCCTATTTTAATTCAAGCTTTAGAATCAATATGTAGAATTTTAATAAATGTTAAGAATTTTTCAGATAAACCACATTTTTGAAAGAGTCCTCAGTAGGCAAGCCCAACCAGCCAAATCAAATGTTCTCTTGATATATAGGCTAATTAACCCTACCTTTTTATTATTATATCCAGCAAAATCTAGTCTGTATTCTTTTAATGTTTTCATGGGTTAGCCTAGTAATAATGATACCAGTCTGGTCCTGGTCAATAATGCTATCAATAATATCTCTTAATCTAGAAAACAAAATTCTAGTGAAAATTTTACAGTCTACATTAAGAAGTGAAATGGGACTATATGATGAAACTAATCCGTTTTTCCCTTGTTTAATAACTGGATAAATCACTGAGTATTTCCAATAAGGAGGAATTTATATATGACTTTTGAATGAGTAAAATGCTTTACTTAACAAAGTTATAATATTTGCTGTACAAAAGCATATAAATTTAAAGTATTAAACCATTCATATCATTCACACCTGGTATTTTCCCCATTTTACATTTATTTGTAGATTCTTTTATTTCATTTAATGAGTTTGGTTTATTTAATAGAGTTTTTTAATTAATTTATTATGAACATTTTTATATAAACAATTTCAACTAAACTTTTTTATTTTATACATTTATTTGTCATTTGTTAACCAGGTTAGTCCAACTGAACCAGTGGCCTGTTTTCAGTGGAGACCAGAGGAGAAAAGCTACAGACAGTTATTACAAAGTTACAAAAAAAGAAAAACATCTGACAATGAAGTTTTATGCAAACATTACAATAATATGCTTTACATGAGAACATTAGAAATTTACAAAAGGCCCGAGAATGAACTTTACATAAACATTACAATAATGTGCATAACATGCAGTACAAAAGTTAGAATTTTTTTTAATCAACAAAAAGAAAAAGAGATGCAAATGAGATAGAACACTTGCAATAGGTGGGTGTTAAAAGTGTGAGAGGTAGTAAGGTGGTAAGGTGGTATTTAAGTGGGATCATTGCAGCGACAGGTGTTGGTATTTAAGAGAAAAGTTTTAAGTTCAGATTTAAAGAGATTTATGTTAGAAATTATTTGGATGTTAAGGGGGAGTTTGTTTCATGCGTGGGAAATACTATATTTGTAAAGAAGTTCACCAATGTTTTTGTTTGGTTTATAGGTGCCCAGAAGTAGCTGTTCAGAGCTGTGGAGAGTTCTGGGAGGGGTATAATATGATATTAGTGAGGATAGAGCAGGACAGGAAAGGGGTTTTAAGAGAAGAGTATGAGTCATTTGTAGCTGGGTGTGAAGCAGGTGCTGGGAGAAGTCAAGCCACTGGAGTTGTTTTAGTGCATGGCAGTGATGAGATTTGTAGGGTTGGTTACTAGCAAATCTTGCAACACTATAGTATGATCGACAGAGTTTAGCCAAAAGGGTAGATTGTAGATGTGAAAAGATGTGGGAGGCATAAAGTAGACACGGAAGGAGGAAGGCCTGAGCTAGTTTCTGCCTAGAGTCAAGGGCTAGGTATTTTTATGTTTGTTGAGTAGGCCAAGTTTTTGATTGGTCTTTTGATGCAGTGCTGAATACGGGTATCAAATTTTAATTGGTCATCGAAAATAGCCAGAAGTTTAGTATGTGGGTCTTTTATCTACTGAATCATTTCTTCCTTTATTTAGATCTCTGTGGTATTTCTTGATGGATAATAACATTTTTTCAATATTTGAGGTATCTTTTTGTTACTGGGTGAAAAAGAGTACTGATTTGTGCTTATCTACTTACTACTTTTCTTCTGTTTGCCAATATATGTAAATATTTCTGGGACAAAGTATGATTATGCAACTTATTTGTCTCTAAAGTAATTTCAATTTTATACATTCAAAGATGGCATTGAGCAGTTACATTACTTACATGTAAACCTAGAATTTTTAATATTTTATTATTAAATCCTTAATTTTTATGACTCATTTTTGCTTTTATATGCAATTTCAATGAATCTCATGAAATTACTTTATTTATCAAATTTGTTATTAAATATCAAAATCTATTATATTTGTTCATTTAATTATTGAATAAAATATTTTAATTCGGTAATATAAGTTGAAATTCTATAAAAAAATAAAAGTTCTTTGTGTCCATCATAAAACTTGTTGATAAAAGTATTGTGATTAGATAAAGGGCAACAGAAAATATTAAATTATTAACTTTATTCATTAAATCTTGACAAATATACATTTCATCAATACTCTTCTGAGTATCATATGCTCATGAATAATGTGTAAAGATAAATGAATTAGGATCTGCCCTTACCACTAAATCTTAAGTTATTATTAATAGTCCATTTTTAAGAACTTTTGCAGATGTGCAATTCTAATGTAAAAAGTTAAAATCATCAGCTATAACAAAACTATCTTTATAATAACTTTCTAAAGTTCTCTAGCAATGTCTACAACTTGGACATGTTATTTTCTTTTAGCAGCAGACATTTCAGACTGAATGGATGGAAAACTGTTGATGATGGTTGCTACTATATTCCTGATGGAGGCAGAGGTAGAAAGTGTTGTAGAAGAAATGGTACAACAATTAGAAGATGGAGTTTTTTGTAGAAAATGTGCTAAGGAAGCAAAGAAAGAACAGTGAATTTAACAATATGTTGTTCAAAAGCTGTGGTAGTTTGGTGACTTTGTTCAATCGATTAGACAAATTTGATGATACATACAGCAGCCATAAAAGAGGCTGAAGTTTCTCATCAATGTAGGGAAGAGTAAAATAAGGTACCATGATAAGAAAACAGAAAACATGGCACCGTGGAAGGCTGGATGTTTAATATGAAATGAAAGTGATTGGAAAGGAGAGTATCATGACTAGGGAATAATGTGGTCACGAAAACTACAAGAATGATAATATTCAGATGGCTATGAGCAGAGAAAAACTAGCAGAGAATTGGAATAAAATAATAATAAAGTGTGACTAATATAAAGGGAAGCATGTCTTGAGTCCAAACAGAAAATGTGCAAGCAACGTACTGCTGAAACACACATAAGTAATAAACCCGGTGCAAGTACATGTATGGATTCATAATGAGGGAGCCAGACATTCTTAAAAAAATTTAAAAAAGGCAGAGTTTGTAATAGACAGAATGGAAAGTAAAATATAAAGTAAATGGAACATGCTGAACTGATATGCTCAAAGTTAAATGATGTTAAATATGTGTCAATGTATTTCAAAAATAAAGTAATGGAAAGTGAAGACAGAATGGTTAAAATAATGTACTATTTAGGGAAATTCAAAGCCTAATTTTGATAATGAAGGGTTTCAGACTGGGTGCTGGAAGTGTAAAATACAGCTGCAAAGAACTGACATTAAAATACAGCATTTACCATGAACTGCATGACTGAGACATTTCTGTGGGACTATACTGTGTAAAGGACAGCCAAAATATTGTTTTATATATGGAGAAGGTATTCACTTAAAAGTTGAATGTAAAAATACGAAATTTGGAAAGTGTAAACCTAAGAGCCATCTTAGATATGAACGCTAAAAAAAAAAAAGGTATGTGATTTATATATGGAAATGGAAAGAGGCATGTATATAAGGCCTCTAAGAACAATGTTAATTAAGAATAACAAGTGAATGGGAAGCAGCTAGAATAGTAGAGAAGGAACAGAATTTTTTTGTTATTACAAACTGTGTAAAATGAAAATTTACCTGGACAAAATAAGGTAATCAAAGTATATGACAATGAGATGTATAAAAAGGCAGAACTTGAAAATGAGTTAATACATAATAATACACTAAACAAAAGCCTGGCTCTGTGACACAGAGAGATAAAGCTCTCACTCTGAACCAAGTTTAGATGACAGCTTTAATACTGGAACAGTTCGGTGGGGAGAGATGGGATTAAGCAGCTGATACCAGCTTGCCCATCCTGTGAGAGAAGCCATGGTTATAGTCAGCTAGTTATTACCATTAAAGTGGAGGTTTTCCAGTCACTGAACATGGTCAAGACTGAGAAACTGGACTTGGCTCTACAAAGCTGGTGATGGTAGCTCTTGATATGTGTTGAAGTTTGCATATTTTTGGGGAGAGTGCAACAAGCCCTACAGTGATGCAGATGGTTGTGCCAGTCACCAGAGAATGGGATTAGGTACTTAAAACACAATAGCCAGATGGATGCCTGGATGATGACATCTGGGACTGGCTGTCACTCTGAAGGGAAATATATGGTCCTAGAGACTGATCATATGAGAAATGAATGGGACAGCAGATTGTCAAAAATAAACACATAAAAAATAAAGTAGGAGAATTCACATTTTCACAAGAAAGACTTACATCTAGGGGCTTTCCCCCCTCCATGTTTGTCTACTACAATGTCCTCATCTCATAGGTCTGAAGCACATTCAGATGCAGACCATCTTGCCTACAACTGAGTGTGAATTGACTGCAGGTGCTGTTATATGAAGGGGTTTTCAACCTACAACCCCATGCTTGATTCTTACATCTGGCTGCTGTGGGAGGGTGTCCTTATTAATATGAACGGACAGTTTGACTCCACCCCCCCCCCAAACTAGAGTTGTCCATATTTCAGGATGGATTTTAATTGCCTCTAATGATGAACACCACTCCCCCTTGCAGCCTTTCATCATTGAGAGGAGTTGCTATTAGGTATTTCTATTAAGCCTCTCCCTACTCCATGGTGTATACACTGAGTATACAAAAGAAAGAAAGGAGACAATAGCTTTGAGGAGAAAGCCTCAGTGGAAGCTAAAGACTGAACACAGTGAGAAATCCATTTATTCCTTTAAGTAAAGAGGGAGAAGTGGAAAATTATAAGGAATAGGGGGATGAAATAGGTGATGAGGAATAAAGGGGAAATGTGGAATAAAAGAACGTAACAGGTGCAAGATGAAAATTAAAAAAAAAATGAAGGGAAAAATAATCATTTGTGGAGTTTGAGTAGTTTAAAATTTGTTAAACACAGAAACAGTGTGTTAGGAGATTTAGAGGACTTGAAAGTAGTAATTGTATTATAGGACATACAGATGACAAATGTGGAGGAACAGATTATGAAAGTTTAAGAAGGGAAACAGAGAAATAGGTAGTAACAGGCCATTTCTTTTAGTTATACTACAGCAAATGAAGCCCAGTAACTGGAGAAAGACATTAAAAGTTGATGAGGAGATGGTTAACAACAAAGTATAAAATATACATGCAAAAATAAATGGGTTTATTTGATTAAGATTGTTCTGCTAGGTTGTTTTACATAAAAGGGATCTATTTCTGTTACCACAGTTCTTAGAAAAAGAAATAAAACAGTTGTTTGGTCAGTTTATTGGACAACCTAATTTAACCCTAGGAACACTTTATGTGGCTATCAAGGAAGTTGTATGAAAAGGAAACAGGACCAGATCCAACACAAGGCAATCTAGGCAGCTGCCTAGGGCCCAGTGCTGGCTGGGAGCCAGCCTGGCTGTAAAAAAAAAAAAAAAAAAAAAAAAAAGCAAAAACAAAATAAATAAATCAATAAATAATGTACTGCCTTCAAAAGAATGTACGAGTTCAAAGTGCAGGTTTTCCAGCATGAGCAACCACAGATTTATTTTTGTGAGTCATGTGTCAGCATGCAATGTGCATCTGCATTTGAGAATTGAGCAGGATAGTTTGTGAGCCAAGAGCCAGCATACACAGGAAGCTCATCTGCACTCAAGGGGGAAGTTTGAAACAGGAGACATTCTTGCACCAACAGGAAATTTAATGGGGGATGGTGGTGGGGGAAATGGAGATTTTTTTTTGTTTTGCATGTGTTTGTGAAATGGAGATTTTGAGTATTTTGGATGTGTGGGTGTGTGCTGACTGGATGTACAATTGAGCTTGCTCCTTTATTATAGTTTTAATGGATTGTCACTGCCCTTAACTTGAGGAAGAATATGGCACTGGGACATTGAATGAGAACACAGAAATACTGCAGTGTGAGGCTACTGGCAGGCTAAAAACACCTAGTGATCTGTAGGCACAGTATTGTCTCTCTATTGCTTACTGAGGATCTGACTAACTACTGCTGCACTGCTGGCTTTGCATTAAAGGAGCAGGGATTCACTCCTTATACCCCTACTGCTGCTTGCTTCTTGCTGCCATTTCTAGTGAACCCCCTTAGTCAAAGGGGTTGAGGTTCACTATTCACAACCATAATGCTGCCTAGAGTGCTTGTTTCTTGGTGATATGTTGTGCGGATATATTGAATTATAACAAGCAGGTTGCCATAAATTTTGCTGTACCTGTATATTTTTCACCATTTGATACTGATATACTTGTGGTGTAGTACACAAACATAGAGCTATCTCAGTCTCATGAGTATTTGTTACAGCCCTCAAGAGGTATGTGTAATTGTGTAGAACACAAACATAGAGCTGTCTCAGTCTCAGAAGTATTTGTTACAGCCCTCAAGAGGTATGTGTAATGGGTTATATACTTACTCGTAGTTGCATTTGTTTACTTGCAGTGCTGTATTGGCTACAATATGCAAGCAGTGAAAATGTTGTTGTTGTGAAAAAAAACTGATGACTATAACATGCAGGCATACAGTAAAAGGCTTGCTTGAAGAAATTGGTGAAGTTAGATTGAATGATTATTAGTTGCTAATGTTTTTCTTTATAAAAATTTAATATGGCTCCATGATTAAATAGTGAGTATTTTAATTTTGTTAATCCAGAGTACTGTTACTCAGTAAATCCTTGGTATGATACCAATCTTCCAACTCTGAGCTAGTAATTATAAAGTAAGAATGTTATTTTAGTGGAATGAAGCGATTGCAGTTTCATTAGGAAAATAGTTGCCATTTTAATTATATTTCGAATGCAAGTATGAGACAGAAGTAGAATGTTACATTTGCTCATCCTCTTGCCTACCCAACAAGTTGTACAAAGTTAGCACATGCCAATTTTTGCTAAAAGAAAATATATATTAATAAAAATAATTCACTGGAATGGCAGTCACTGATTTAGGTGCACAGCATGTGTAGGGAATGTAAGAAATCCATCTGTAGTAAGAATGTATGCAGAGGATGTATAGAGGGGTTGGGAGGTAATGTGCCCACATAGGGCATGTGAGTGTGTGGTGATATATTTATAGTGAGATGGTATGCAGAGTTTGTGCAGGTTGAGTGAGGTGATGCATCTGCAGTGAGAAGATATGCACAATTTGTACAAGGGATGAGAATAGTAATGTGTGTGTGGTAAGCCAGCAGTGGAAGGGCGTGTATGTATATGTATGTGTATATATATATATATATATATATATATATATATATATATGTGTGTGTGTGTGTGTGTGTGTGTGTGTGTGAGCATGTGTCTATGTTTCTCTATGTATAAATCTGAGAGATTGTGCATTTACATGTGTGTATGTTATTGTGTATACATGTGTTTGTGTGTATACAAACACATACTCTAACTTGTGTGTGTATGTCCGTGTGTGAGTTCACTGTTCCCTGATCCCTTCAGGATGACTGCACAAAATATTGACCCTTCAGAATGGATTACAGCCCCCTCCCTACAAACCCTCTGGGATGGATTATAGCCTCCTCCCTCCGGGATGATTACAGATGGAAAACACAAGGTAAATCACTAGAGATTACAGTTGGTCAGTAATACCAGTCACTAGAGTGTCACAATTATTCTTGCTCAGAAAATAAATACACTATCATATTTTTTTATTCACCAAGTGCCTGCCTTCTTTGTTAGCCAAGTTTTAGGAGTACTGACTGGTTAAGTGACTTTCTCAGAATTGCACAGAAGGCAAATTAACTTTGAATGACCCTTAATCCACTACACTAACTGCCAGACCTTCCCTAGCTTGTTCATTTTCACTGTGTGATACCTTAAACTTCCTGCAATAGAGGCCCATGGGATATATGCAAATGACCCTTAAGGACATCAAGTGTTTCAGCTATATGGCTTCTGAATGCCCATGACATTGTACTGTTTTCTTTTTAAGTCTTTGTGGATACATTCAGGTCAATAAAGCCAGACCCCACTAGCTGTGGACATGAATGTTTCAGCCTTCTTATGACCTCATCAACCCAGCATGAGTGGACTGTTTGGCTATACTTCAGAAACACTAGGTCTTTACACCCAGCTGATGTCCATTACCATTAAGATGTCTGCAAAATATTTTTTTTTCATTTATTTTACATTTGTTGACCGGGCTAGTCTAACTGGATACATGTCCATTTTCAGTAGAGGCCCGGGGAGATAAGCTCCAAGACAGAACATTGAAAACAACACATAACAAATAAGCAACAGTAAGCAAGAATCATATTTACAATGCATATTACAGGTTAACACAGAAAATTCACTGAGGACAACAGCCTAGCAGTACAGAATACAGGCATAATATAGCATACTGGTACAATATATAATGTTCTAGAGGGAGACAGTAATTGTGGTCAATAAGGAAGGAATAACAGTTTATGAGTAGAAAGGGTAGGTAGAGCAAAGTATGAAGAGACACACGACTAGTCAGGTTTAGTACAGGGGCATAACCAGTGTGTTCTGAGGAACAGTTTCAATTTGTTTTTGAAGAGTGATAGTGAGGGAAGTGAGGAAAGTTCACTGGGGAGAAGATTCCAGGCTTTTCCAACAGTATTAGAGAAGAGAGAGTTGCCAGCCTTGTTGTTTGGTTTAGAGGTATGTACTAGAAGTTTGTGAGATGACCTTAAGGACTTGAGATTTTTATAGGGGGTGATGAGGGTGGATAGAATAGGAGTATTGGACGGTTTATAAAGAGTGTTATGGGCTATGGATAGTTGATGGAATTTAATCAGGTTTTGTAGTTCAAGCCATCCTAGCTGCTTTATATTAATGCAATGGTGGGTTCTAAATGGGTTGCCTGTAGAAAATCTGGCAATGTTATTGTAGGACATTTCCAGTTTGCTGAGGTTATTTTTAGATAGCTTAGTAAAAATGGGCGAGGCATAAAGAAGTGTAGAGATTAGATGAGTGTGAGCTATAGTGGTTTTAGCTGTAGGTAAAAGGAAGATTTTAATCCTATAGAGAGAGCCAAGTTTTTTGTTGACAGTTTTTATAGCATTGTTGATATGGATATCAAAGTTCAGATTGTTGTCAATGGTGATACCCAGTAGTTTGGTGGTTGGGTCTGGTGATATAATAGTTTTATTGGTGTAGATAACTGAGAAATCAAAAGGAGAGGACTTGTGAGTAGGAGAAAAAAGGAGGAGTTTAGTTTTTTTGGGGTTTAGGAGAAGGCACCGCTGTGTGAACCATTGTTCAACTGTGTTAAATACTTTCTAGGTAAGAGAGTGAAGTTCAGAAGAGGAAGTGGCTGAGCATATCAGTGTGGAGTCATCAGCATATTGTATGCATGTGGCTTGGGGGATGGCTAGATGAAGGTCATTAATAAATATGGAAAAAAGTAGAGGTCCTAGGATGGACCCTTGAGGGACACCAAGGTTAACGGGCAGGAGGGTGGATAGAGACTTGTGCCATAGTACGGCCTGTTGTCTTTTATCTAGGTAGGACTGGAACCACTTTATGGAAGATGACAGAGATTTAAGTATTTTGATGAGAATCTGGTGATTTACCATGTCAAATGCTTTAGACAGGTCAATAAATAGTGCCGAAGAAAGATTGTTAAGGTTGCGGTTTTTATTGATACAGTCAGTGAAGGAAAGAAGGGCAGCGGTAGTGCTACATGAAGGCCTGAATCCATGTTGACAGTTGGAAAGTAAGTTATTTTGGGTTAAGTGGTCAAGTAATTGTCTATGAATGCATTTCTCCATGATCTTTGCCAAAGGAGAGAGAAGGGCAATGGAGCGGTAGTTAGAGAGTTCAGTGGAGTGTCCACCTTTATGGAGGGGGATAATATGGGAGATTTTCCATAAGCTAGGGATATAACCTTCGGTAATAGTTCTATTGATCAGAATGGAAATGGGATAATCAATAGCTTTGGCTGATTGTTGTAGAAATTCAGCAGGTAGTTGGTCTGCTGAGGGAGAACATGGTTTTGGTTTCTGTAGTAGGGTTAGAATATATGTTGTTGAGACAGGCTGAATATAAAAAGGAGGGGGTGAGGTTGATTTATAGGAAGGTAGAGTGAAGTTATTAGGTGATAGCTGACTAGCTAGTGTTTGGATAGCATTAGTAAAAAAGGTATTGAAAGCATTGGCTGTATTCATTGGATTTTTGTGGTCAGTATTTTGAGGGTTTGGAGTAGTAGATTGACCTGGATGGAGTAGTTGGTTAATGCTAGTCCAAAATATTTGTGGGTTGTTTTGGTTAGCTTGTTGAGATTGTAGGTAGTAGTTTCTTTTATCGAAAATTATAGCTTTCTTGGTATAATTTCTTAACTGTCTAAAGGTTTGTTGGTCTACAGGGTTTTTAGTCATTCTCCATTTTGCCCAAAATTTATTTCTAAGATGTATTTTGTGTTTGGTTTCTTTTGACAGCCATGGTGCAGAGTTGGTTTTAATTCTAATTAATCTGGTTGGAGCATGGTGGTTAAGAATAGCAAGGAAGTTAGAGTTAAAGTAATTAATGGCTTCTTCTAAAGGGAGGTGTCGTAAGGGAGACCAGTTGCAAGCTCTTAGTTCCATTTGGAGTAGTTCAGGGTTAAAGTTCTTTTTAGATTTGATGTTTCTGACAGATGTTGGAATGGGAGTATTGGTTTTATGCCTGATGATGTAGGTAAGTAAGTGGTCACTTATATCATCAGGGAGGGTTCCAGAATCATAAATGTGAGGATGATGGTTTATGAGAATCCAGTCTAATAAGCTTACTTTCTTGTTAGATTTATTTATCCTGGTGGGGGAGGTAATGATTTGTGAATACCCATATAGGTTAATGTGGGTTGTAGGGAGGCTGCTACAGTAGCAGTTCCAATCAATGTTTATATCACCTAGGATTATGGTTTCTTGGGGCAGGTGTTGGGAAAGGCAACAACGGATATTTTCCATTGTGGCAGTGTTGTTACCAGGTGGTAGATACATAAGATAATATAGATGGATTTGGCATTGTTAAGATGAAGTTTGGAGATAAGAATTTCTGCATTGGAGTCTAGAGGTAGCTTACAGTCGTAAGTGGTTAACTGTAAGCTAGATTTATATAGAATAGCAACCCCACCACCTTTCTTGGCTACTCGGTCAAGTCTCAGGATATTATATCTGGGTGGGATGATTTCATTGTCTTTGGTTACAGGTTTTAACCATGTTTCTGTTAAGCAGAGAACATCAAAGGAGTAGACTTCAGCTAGAGCTTGGAGTTGAGTTACTTTATTGTTAATGCTATGTATATTAAGATGAGCTATTAAGAGGGAGTTAGACGGTTTAGTGAGGGCATGAGTAGGTGATTTTTTGTGGTTATGGAGAGAGATAGGAGTTGTTGAAGGGCCTGGGTTAGGGTGGATGTCACCATCCTTTAATGAGAGTAGTGGACTTAGATAGTTTGGGTTAGGGAATCTGCTGTATAGAAGTAGGCCTTTCCTGGGATTTAGATTGTTGTATTATATGTGTAGTGTTCTATGATACCTTGGAAGTATGTAGTTGGGTGAAGATGTTATATTAGCATGGATAAAAAGGAGAGGAAGGGATGGAGAGTTGGTTTCCTTATTAGGGTAGTTTAGGTGTGGACATAGTGGGTGTTCAAAGGAGGTGAGTAGGTAGGTGAAGATTAAAGGAGGTAGTAGTGACAGTGTGAATAAGAGTAGGACATAAGATGGGGTGGGTGGTTTATACATTGGATGAATAAATATAGATTGTCTGTTGGTAGAATATAGAAGTATAAAGGGTGTGGATGAAAGACGGGAGAAGGGTGCGGTATGATTAAAGGGGACTGCTGAGAGGGTAGATATGAGAGAAGTTTGGTAATAGAAGAGTGTTAAGAGAGTAATGGTAGGAGGAAGAGGTGTGTTTAGAGAGTAATGGTAAGAGGAAGAGGTGTGGTTAGTAAGTATAAGGGTAGGACCCCTGGGGTGGGTGGGAATTGGGGGTAGGGAGGGGAGTAAAGTGAGACCGCAGGGTGAACAGAGCGGGTAGAAACATATACTGAA
The DNA here is from genome assembly GCF_019279795.1 of Protopterus annectens. Lineage (NCBI taxonomy): Eukaryota > Metazoa > Chordata > Ceratodontiformes > Protopteridae > Protopterus > Protopterus annectens. The sequence goes on along the minus strand of NC_056734.1, from coordinate 352,847,373 downwards.
GCAGTTAGAGAAATCAATCAGCAGGACTGACTCCAGGTGGTAGGTTGGAATAGTATAGAGGCTAGAAAGGTGGATGTAGACAGTAGAAGTGGAGGGTAAAAATGAGAGGACTAAATAGCAATTCGGGGACTACAGAACTGAAGAAATTAAGGTAAGTAGCTAGCCATGAGAGAAAGATAAGAAGGAGATTATGGCTGGAATAATGTTGCCACCTAGTGGACAGTTCAAGTATTGCAAGCTTGTATGAGAGGGAGTAAGTTGGTAGACAACAAGGAACAGTGGGTGTAAGACAAAAGGGGTATCTATGCAGGTTGGAGGAGAGAGGTAGTGAAGATACAGAAGAGTGGGGTAGAGGCTGCCAGCTGTCCTAGCTCAGGACTGGCTTTAACACCTGTGTTAGTGGTACAATAATAGAAAGTCTTTCTGGTAGGAATTATTCAGCAGACATACTTTACTGGTGTCCTTGAGAGAGGGATTGTGGGGTAGTTATGCAGTGAGGTGACCCGCCGATATTTGGAGAGGGTCCTTTAGATTCCTACTGACTAGTGCTGGAAGCACAGGATGAGCAGGGTAACTTAAGGAGGCAAGAGTGACAAGGTAGAGATGAGAAACAAGAGTTATCACAAAGCAAGGTATAATACTCAAAATAGCACTAATCATTCCCAGAGACAAATATATCAATACCAAGTATACATTTCCAAAAATCTAAGAATTTCAAATTAGACTAATCATTCACACAGACAGTATTTCTGGTTAGCAGTGAAACATTTCTAAATCTTTGGTAGCAGCAATGCAAAACTCTATAATGCAATAGTTATATGCCCCTTTGTTATAGCAGTAAAAATAAAGGAAGCAGTTAAAAACAATTCCAGCCTACCTAACTGCAGCTGTATGAAAATAAGTAAAACAATGTCTAAAATAATCCAACTAACATACAAAACCAAAAAGTAAAAAGGTCACACAAACAAACCAGTTAGTAAAAACTACAAGAAAAACCTAGCCAAGCTGGAGTTTTCACTGTGATACACTAAACCTCCTATAATAGAGGCCCAAGCCATGGGCATTCAGAATCCATATATCTGAAACACCTGCTGTCCTAAAGGGTAATTTGTCTATATACCATGGGCCTCTGTTACAAGAGGTTTAAGGTATCACACAGTGAAAACTCTAGCTTGACTAAGTTTTTCTTGCAGTTTTTACTAATTGGTTTGTCTGTGTGACTTTTTACATTTTGGTGTTAGCTTTTTCATTTTCTGATAAATCACAGAGTATAACAGTCAGTCAGTAATGCTAGTTATTAGAGTTTCATAGCTGTTGTTCAGAAAATGCATTTCAAATTAATTACAGTAGCCTGGCACTTAAGGTTCCGAGCTGTTAACAAACTGCTTCCTGCAACCAAAAGTACAGGGTTTGAATTATTCCCCCTCCATTTGCCTACTGTGTGCCTTAAGGTAAGTCTCTCACAGTGCTCCTGAGTCAGTCCTGAAAAGGGACACAGCAGTGAGTGAATTTATCTGGTTAGAAAATGGATAAAAGAAAATAGTATCTAAAATTTGGGTCTTTGGATCCTCATTATTTTTGGCTTTGTCCAGAATTCTTGAGCAAAAAAGTTGAGAGATATTGTTGCCCATTCCTTGTAACATTTGTGACTTTATGACAAATTGCTGTGGATTGCAGTCAGTAAATAATGACAGGCATGAGGTTCAGACTTTTTGTCCTTCAGAAAATACTTGCTAATATAAAGCTTTTTATTCTAGCAAATTTGTAAGTATACAGGAATAAAACATTTAAAATCTGTTTCTGATTTTTGAGTCTTTGTCTCTGATTTGTGCTACGATATTGAGAGGGCAGTGGGGGTTGCAATGGGTTCCACTGTATGGTTTTGACAGTAGTGAGAGAAGATACATTTCTGGCCAGTTATGAATGAACTCATTCACTTGTTCTCAATCTGATGTCTGAAATGTACAATCATACAAGTGGCTGTGACTGATGGTTATGCAAGTGGCTGTAATTGCTGTTTTGTGTGTATGTGTGCATGTGTATGCGTGTGTGTGTGTGTGTGTGTGTGTGTGTGTGTAACTACTTGGTCCTGCAACCCATAGTAGCTATTATGGTATAAAGGAAGGAACTGACTGCAGTAAACAGGATCATGGTTATATGAGCCATGTTCTTTGGGTACAATATTTCCTTGTTTTGCTGAATCGTGACAGTTTGTTTATTATCTGATTATCAACAAACTGGACAGCATGCCATCTAGAAGTTTATTAACTTGTGAATGCATCTTTGCTAACCTTTTTTTTTGCAGGCACAAGGGTGTGAAATGTACTGTGTTGGGCTACAGCAGCCTGTATGGTACTTGGTGCAGATGAATAAGGGTATGGGCTGCTTCTATAGTACAGTACTTCATTCCCTTAGCCTTCATTTGTCTACTGTGTGTGATTCAAAGTCACTTGACCAGGCAGTGTTCCTAGGCTGCCCCTGAAAAGGGACCCTTCCATCCAGTGGTTGTACATGAAGGACCTGGTATGGGGATACAACCCATAGCATTCTGATCTTCTCACCATCAGTAGTGAGTATGCTACTTGCTGAATCACTGGCACTGTTAAAGAATGGTGTGTTGAGAAGTGCCGACCCTGGCATAGGGTTGTGCTGGGCTTTGTCCTGTGTAAACATCTGAGCCTGAATTCTGCTGTGAATGCATTTTTTTTTTAAATTCGAGTGGAGTCAGACTAGTATTGTGGACAATGAACCCTTACTGGGATCATTGTGGTCTAATAACTCCTTCTTCCTGGCAACTTTTGTGAAGGTAGTGGTAATTCTCAGGATCTCTGAATGTGATAGGAAATCCTCAGAGCTCTTTTTTATTCTGCACAGAAATAAATAATTTATACCATCACAGAGAGGTGCCCTCTTGTACTGGAACATTAAATAAAGTCCTGGTGCCAAATCAGCTAACTTGGTTTATCCACCCAACAGACAATGGAGGTTGCTACTATTTAGTGGGTTTTACTGAGTGTTCCAAATAAAGCTTAGCTAGTAGTTACAGGGCTTTATTTGGAAAACTCAGATCAGAATAATTTTTGCTACCATGCTTTATAGATCTGGAATACTCATCTATCTTATATATTATCAGTTGAACCAATATTGGAGCAATTTAAAAGGTCCCTAAAATGGACATTTTCTTAGGCTTATAATACTAGCTAATCATTTTAGTTGAACAACTTGATAACTGAAATACTTAAAATAATCAAGACAGATTTTTTTACTATTTAATTAATAACTATTATTGAATATTTGTTGATTTACTGCCTGCTTTGGAATGTTCATATCTTCATAGGTAAGTACCAGGCTAGCTGCCACTGCAGGCCATTTTACACCTAGCCACTTTCCATTCAAATATAAGAATCAAATCCTGTACCTTGTCTGCAAGGTAAACACCTTAACAATTATGCTAAATGTTTTCACTGAATGTTTATATTTCTGTATCATGTTTATTTTTATTGTTATACAAGTCAAAGTTTAAAGCTTAGATTTATTCAATAAATCTTATTTGATTTGGAGTAAGTATTAGGCTAGCTGCCCTTGCAGGCCATTTTACGCCTAGCCACTTTCCCTTCTAATATAAGAATCAAACCTTGTGTTTGCAAGGTAAACACCTTAACAATTATGCTAAATGTTTTCAATGAATGTTTATATTTCTATATCATGTTTATTTTTATTGTTATATAAGTCAAAGCTTAAAGCTTAGATTTATTCAATAAATCTTATTTGATTTGCTTTTGGAAATACCACCCATCCTTTCAGAATATCTACAAAAAGACTGTTCCTTTAGCATCATTCCCATCAAAGTAAAATTACTTTCTCATTAAGCTGTGTTTTGCAAACTTGCCTTTTAGTGCATTGTTCAAATTTACTCTTCTGTGTTTTTCTATGTATCCGATGCTCCTATGTATTTAAAGTTCTCTGGCTTGCACACCTTTTGTTCTCATGGCTTCCATGATACAGTGTAAATGTGCAAAGCTGTTTTGCAAATCTTAATACGCCTGTTATCCACTTCCTTAATAAACCTGGTACTAAGTCTATAATTTGATTTGTTTCACTCTATGACTTCTGCCACACAACCATACCCTTTCCTCAAGACGGAGGAGTAATCAGTAGCTTCTTTAATTATATTTTATAGGTAATGGTTGTCATATCCAACCTTGTACATTGAATGTGCTACCTAATGTCCCGTGTTGTACTCTAGAATTGAAGGCAGGTGAAAAATGTCATGCTTTAAAAACAGATGTCATTGTCATTTACAAAATCCCAGTTTCATAACATTTCTGAATATGACATGCAGGGCAGCTAAAATCTTAAAGCATTTCAATGCTGTCCACATAATATTTTAAGTGTTGAAAATTGTACAGAAGCCAGCCATTTTATTTTGTTTTCCTTCCTTTTTACTTTTAATGTTCTTTATTTCTACCCGTTTCATTTTGTCTTCACCTTTTTTATACTTTTTCTCCCTTTCATCATTGTTCTATAGCACTTTTTTTGCGAAAATAATTGCATGCTGAAGTCTGTTTTTCAATGCATGATCCATACCCTACAGAAAATACACTTTTGGAAGTAGCAAAGGAATGTAACAACAAAGTAATTAATTCAAAGTTTAATCATCCACAAGTGCAAGTAATCAATATATTTTTTCTGTACAAAGAATTAAGTAAAGTTCCCTAGGGTGGTCTACATTTAATTAATCAGTCTATTCAATTACCTCCCACTCCTCTATTGAACTCTGCCATTGGGCAATCTTGTCAATATTTTCCAGTCGGCGTTTTCGTTCATTAATCAAGCTGGCAACATTTTTCATGGCACTTAAGGCGGCTTCAACATCTTTGTAGTCCCTAGATCAAACAAACATTTTGTTTATTACAAAGTCTATATGCATGGCTTGCAGCCATATCATAATTAACAGCTCTGTGGGACAGATGTGCAAGCCCCAGAGGATTATGTGCTTTTTCTTTTCAATATAACAGAATAAAATGTAATACATTTTTACATGTTGTTATGCAAGGCAAATTCTACTCTTTGGGCATTAAATATTTATAGAATTACTCCACTTTGGCCCCCCAAAATTATTTTCAGTCATAACCTAAGCCAAAGGCAATAAGAATGAACACAGTTATGAAAAAAAGAAGAAACATTTATTTATAGAAAAACAACATACAGTAGTCATACCGCATAATGCATACAACAATATTACTACATCGAAAGACAATGAGACATAGACTTTTTTGCTTGCATATAACTTAAAAGTTGTTGAGTAACAATAATATACTAGGAATACACTTGTGACAGTAATTGTTCATGCCTCTTTAGATAATTCAGCTCTCAAGGTCATAACCTCCAGATAGGGGGTGAACAGCATAAATATGAATGGAAGTACTTTGGTAAAGAAGGTAATTCCTTAACTCAAGTTAATGTGGCCAAGACAGTAGATGTGTTATAATTTCTAGAAGATTAGAATCAATTTGGTTTATAGGCAGTAACGAATGAAGGAATCTGAGGACATATAAGTGTTGAAACTTGGCCTATGCAGTTAAGTAACTTTTCAATTCTGTTGTATCATCGCTTACAAAATCTGAATTCATCTAGAAGATGGTGCCAAACAGTAAGACTTAAGATACTTAAAACTCATTCACCAGAAAAGAGACTTTAAGTCTGCTGAGAAAGACTAGCCCAAGGCATGAAAGGGACTTAGGAAGTGGGCATTTTTCACTTTATATATGCATGGAACCTGAAAAGTGGTCTCAGAGACTGACCGAAGCATAAAACATTCACTACTTCTGTACTACAGTGACAGTTGAGAAGAAAAGACTGGAATTAGCATGCAGACTGGATAAATCATCATGCAGGCACTTACTACCTTAGTGGCTGAAAGAGATTCCTGACCAAACGGCCTGTAATACACTTAAAGCCCTACCCTTCTGGAGTGACATTCAGTGATTATATATCAATGAGTTATAAGTAATTTATTTTTCTAATATTTTACCTGCATTTTGGTGTGTATGTTATGGCTTTATGTATAGTTAGCCAACTCAGATGTTAAAAGTTTCTCCAGATAACATCTGGTCTAACATGATATGGTTAGCAGTACCCAGAGTTCACAGGAGTGTTACATAGAAGGCAACATAGATTTACAGTCACAAGTATGCTTTAGTCTTTTTTTTTGGGGGGGGGGGTGGTCATGGCTTACTGGACAGTTCAAACCCTCTACCAGGAACCATTTCCAACCACATTTCCCCTTGTCATTCCCATTACTGGTATATATTTCTGCCCATAGCAAGTCAAGATACAGCAAATGATTTAACCCCACCTCCCTCCATGGTTAGAAAGATTGTACTCAGAGTTTTCATTCATTTTCAGTCCAATCTGATAATCAAGCTTCTACAGCTCCCCCACCTCCCACAGATCCATCTCTGTGCTCTTCTGATCTGCCTGCTGAGCATCATGCATCTCCCCACCAGGGAAGTCCTATTTTCATTGAAGATTGCCTTTTGAAGCTAGTCCTTGCAGTGGCTTGCAGGTGGGTGTTGACAGTCATAAAGCCAATAAGCCATTTGTGGCTAGTTTAGCTTTTTAGTATAGAGAGTCTCCTGTGCTTTTACTTGTTTTTTTTTTCTGATGGATGGAAAAACGTTGTTGGATTGTAGGGCTCAATTAGTGTACAGGTTTGCAGTATTCATTTTAGAGCTGGGCATTTTTCTAGGGAGTTTATTCGTTTGTGGGCTAAAACAAGTTGATGGTAGTTTAGGTGCTTTTCAAGTACTAGCAAGTTAAGGCTTTTTTAGTGCTATGCAATGGTGTTTTTTTGGAGGGGGAGGGATTATCTGTTGCAAATTTTGCCATTTTGTTATAGGCTGTCTCAAGTTTATTTTTGATGGTTAAGTTAAGATTTGTAAAGAGGGTCAGGCATATATTAGGGAAGGAAATAGATATATCTGTGCTATGGTTTTTCTGAAGTTATGAGTGAGAAATTTCCTAGTTCTGATGAGGGATCTTAGTTTCCACTTTGTTTTTGTAGGCTAGAAGTAGGTGTTGGGTACTGAGGCCTAGACAGGCTAGTTCCTCAAGGAGATTCTGGTGTGAGGCAGTATCGAATGCTTTAGATAGATCTAGGAAGACTGTTGGCAGTTTTTTTTTCCCAAAGCCCACTAATTTACTACAAGTGATTTGTAATAACTATAATGAGCTATGTAAGCAACCTCATGATAAAGCGTCTTTCAGATGAAGTTACTACATTGCAGGGTTTAGTTATAACCTTCTGCAGTAACTTTCCTTACCATTCTGCATGGTGTATTGCTAAGGTGAGAAATTACCCCTTTCTTCTGATGGAGCTGCTCTTTCATCAGTGACTAAGAGTTAACATTTTCAAGACGAGCTTGCCAGGCTTTCTTGAAAGTATAGTTGTGCAATGACGTACTATAACAGGAGAGGTTCTACTGATCACTTTTACAGTATTTCAATGCTGATGGGTTATCTCATCCAAGATTTCCTGATATATGTCTGGTGAACCATTGCCAAAAACCTTCCATACACTCGTATGTCTGGAGTATGATTTAAGCTCAAAGGCCTAGGGGCAGGGCACATATGCACACATAGGGAAGTAAGATCTTCAGGCTATCTAAAGCCAGGAGAACCTGGAGAAGCCTGAGCAAATAGAGCAAAGAAAAAACAAGGTAATCTAAAATGAAGGGAGAAGGAACTGCTCTCCCCTTGGTCTACAGTATGCATAGGGATAAGCACAAACAAAAAGGGTAGAAGGAAGAGGGATGCAATATTGCAACAGTGATCAGTAGGAGATCTACTGTTATGGTAAGCTCTTATACAACTATACTTTATCCTTCCATAGATCACTGATTACCAATCCAAGATATACTAACCTGACAAAAAAAAAAAAAAAAGAAACCTTGATCTAGAAAAAGCATCTACTCAGTAGCATTTTGTGAAAGTGTGTACACAGGACTGCTTTCAGAATGGAAGTGTCCTTGAAAAAGGCACCAGAGGAGGATATTGTTTGACTGGTGTGTCTTTCAAAGGTGTAGACAAGGACTTGCCATTGTAGGAATAACAAAAGGAGATAGACTTTGAGATCAGGTTGGAAATTGTCTGCTTTGATCTGGGGTTTCCTAACTTGGTTTGAAAAATACAAGAAAATGAAAGTTCACCACTTATCTGAATAATCATAGACAATGGCAGCAAGCATCAGACAGAACAGACTGACAAGACTAAAGATCCTGCATTTGGACTGGTGGAAAGATACTCTGAGGATCTTACGCGCCTACATTTACTTATGTACCCTGCACCCACGGACTGGATTATGTCTTTGGCTTTGGTACATGGTCAGATGTCTGCATGTCCTCCCCGCGGTTGGGTGGGCATTCGTAAGACATGCGTAAATGGGCGTGCCTTTGTTGAAGGTTGAATGTCAAGCTGGCACCTCGGCTTTTGTGAAAATCTACTGCCAATCATTAGCGGACCGGAGTTCCGCTGTGGCGACCCCTAACCGGGAAAAGCTGAAAGACAAACAAGAACAACATGGTCAGATGTCAGGGTACCGTAACAAGATAACCCATCAGTATTGGTATACTGCAACAGTGATCTAAGGCAGGACATCTTTCTAGTGCATAGTTTTGTCTAATAACCCATATATGTTGTGCAGGCAGAGAGAAATTCATTCACAAAATAACATGAAATAATATGAAAACTCTGTTAGTTGTCTGTTACTTATAATTAAGATGTAATCATTGCTTTGTTGCTGTTCAGATAAATGAAGCTGCTACTCTAGGAAAATGAGTTTTGGGTGAAGTTAAGTGGACAGGAGGGTAATATTGTTCTTTAATATTATGCTGTCTTGTTTTCAGTGGATTTTCTTTTTTGTAGCACGCATATTTGTATTTACAGAGGAGAATCTTTTTAATGTATCCCAAGTTTTAATTTGCTTTACAGTTATGGGAGCTTATTTAATCTTGGAAAATAATCACAGCTGCTAGATACACAGGGTAATATCATGATCTGAAAATGAACACAACACCTGGTATCAAAATATTCAAAACGTGTAAACCTCTGAAAAGTTGCTAAATAGCTTCATACCTCTCAACTATCCATATTTTTTTCAGAATGTCCAGATGTTTGTCTCATATTTTGGTCTGTTCCTCATAATATTTGTTGTTTTCTGACAAAACATTGAGGACGGATGTCACTAAATAATGACAGACATTTGAGTTTCAGACTTCATATCATTCAGAAAATACATGCTAATGCAACACCTTTTATTGCAGCAACTTTTTAAGTTTATAAGAGCACTACTTAAAATTAGTCCCTATCTTGGAGCATTTGTCCCCCCATTATTTCTGGCTTTGTCCAGATTTATTGTGCTAAGGGTTGAGAGGTATAGCATCAACATAATAGTAACACTATTAGTGTCTCTAAAAGTCTATCAGCAAAAAGATAAGGAATTACATTACCTGACAAGAACTAAAACAAGCTGCTGGTAAGCAATGGATCTGTGACATCTGTGGTGCTTTGCACAGTGGGAAAGTGACAGTGATAGTAAAAAGCACTGATAGGTTAAACATTTCTTTTGCATGGAAGTGATTAATAATTTTAATTCTCCTTGAAACACAAGACTACTTTCAAATGCTTAAATCCTTATATAAATAAATATTACCACCTGTACTGTTCTGCAACACCTCCGTTATTTTATTATTATTATTTTTTTTTTTTGCAGAAACTGTACTTTCTTTTTATGGAAATACAGTCTAACTACAACATGTTTTAAAACCCAACAGCTATCATGAAAAACCCATGAGGTCTTTACAAAACTTGTATATTTCAACAAATTATTACAGAGCTTTAATACAGGTGTAGCTGAAGTAGGTTCCTTCCTACCTGACTCTGGTGACACCCCTATAGGCCCAACACACCAAGGTGGCAAGAATGACAGATTTTATTCTAGGGGACACATCTAGTTTAAAAGGCAATAGCACAACACAAACAAATTATTTCAACAGTGCACCAGTTAGCAATAAGGCAAGGTGAGATATGCATGCAATGAAAACACACATTCACCCTCTTCCCCAGAACTCAACAGAAAAAGGTCTTGACATTCAAACATGCACAAAGAAGGCAATATCAATGAGCAGTAAAGCTTTATAATGTAGCAATTCAAACACGGGAAAAATGCAATGTCATTAAGCAATAAAAGAGTTATAATACCACAGTATAGACATGAGAAAATGCAATGTCATTGAGCAGCAAAATTCATGAAGGCAGCAGTACTATCACGAGCAAAATGCAATGTCATTGAACAATGAAGATTTATAATGCAACAACACAAATATGAGAAAATGCAATGCCATTGAGTAGTACTAACACCCTCAACCCCCATGACCAATTCTAAACAGACCAACTATGAAACACTCCATTATACCCTGTTCACTGGCCAGTGACTACTTACAGTCTTGCTGCCGGCATAAAGGGGTCCAAGTTGGAGCTCATATGGATCCCAGTTATTTGTAATCCACAAAGCATTTGGGGGGATCCACAATCTTATAAAAATATAAAATGATGGCCAGAGCCTCTCACCACTCTGTTGAGAATATCCTAGTGACCAGGCATCGTGGTTCCTCTGATGAGAAAAGTAGAAAAATCACCTGTCAGAACTCTGGTAATCATCTATGGCTTCTCTGTACTAGGCCCAAAGGAACTCCTTTTCTTGCTAAATCATATGCAGGGATGGAACTACTGGTTTCAGACTTCTCTCCTGATTCCACAAAATACCATCATCCAGGATTTCGGCAAAAGACAGACACAATCTGTCACTTCACTTCCCTGTCCCAAAGCACTAGAAAAGAAAATCCAGTCATGCTGCAAGGCCCTTTTTCTCTTCAGCTCCCTGTTTCAGTCTTCCCTCCTTCAGCTAGTGTTCCAGTCCCCCCTTTCACTTTCAAAATGGTCTTTTATATTCCCTAAAAGAGCTCCACCTTGTGGTGTAATGAAAAACTACAGTCTATTACTTCTACAATGAAATACACATACACACTATGTGTTTCTAAGCTAACAAAAGAATAAGGAATCCCCAGTTTGCTTTACATAAGACAAAAATGATCAGGAAGAGAAAGAAACAGAGACAGTAAAAAAAAAAAACAGAAAGAGAGAGAGACAGAGAGAGATAACTAGTGTTAAGGGTTTAGTATAGAAGAGTGGGAAAGAGAATGTTCTGAAAATGAACATGAGGTTGAGGAAGTGACATGAAAAGCAGAGATTTTTCTGCATCTAAGAGTGTACTATAGCAGATGTCCAAGCAGGATGCTGGATATGTTGTGACAGGAAATAAGTGCTAAAAGTTGTACTATGGAATAACAATGTTAATTTAAAATAAAACTAAAAGCCAATGTTCCTTTATAAAAAATAGGGGTGGGAAATGAGGGATCTCACTGCAGTAAATGGGTGAGAAAAAAGAAAGAATGTAAACAGTAAGGAGAGTAAGCAAGCAGAAAATGGTGAATTGGTGAGGTATACAGTGTTAGCAACTTACTGACTTTTGCTTGGAAAAAAGATGAGTCACAAATACTATGTTTATGGATGATGGTTATTCATGCATTAGATATTACATGGGGATGTAGTTAATGAAATATGGTATTCAAAGACTAACAGCTCTTTAAGACAAAACAAAGTGAGTAAAGGGGAGATAATATTACATATGATGAATGGGACAAGTAACATTTTGGACGAAGTTAAGTATGAGGGGACTGACATGCTGGCAAAAGACAGAGGTAGGCAAAAAATGGTAGGTGACCTAATACCCAGGTCATAAGATAAAGGGGAAAAAGGATATGGAAAGAGTTGGTACCATTGATGTAGATGGTTTGGCCTTGACTATGTTGCTGCTAACATGGATTTAACTACTCACCCTGGGGACCAGAGGTGTGAATAGATGGGAGTGAATGACTGTCTCTGGCTCATCCCACTTAAGGGGATATGTGGGAGGGGATTCCACCATGGGAGCTCCTGCTGGTGCATGCTAAGAGAGGAGATCCTAATAAGGGGTCCTGGATACACACAACATAATATGAGAAGAGCTGGTGTTTGCAGAAGCATGTTTGTGGTGCACAGTGTACACTGCATGAAGTGATATCATCTCTCAAATGGAGAGGACTGGGCAACTTCTGTTAAATGTACAGACAAGAATGGAGGCCTCCTATGGTTCTGTGAAGCCAATGGCTTTTCACAGTACACAAATATGTGGAAAAGGGCTGGATGCAATCTGGGTGCTAATTGGCCAAACTAGTTAGAAAAGGATGATAATAGATTTCTAACTAGTATAAGTAGATGGGTAAGGAAAATAATGGTACATTTTAACCTTCTGGCATTAATCTAGGAGGTGCCAGGGAACTGGTAGACAAATAATGGAAGAAGAACTTGAGTAGATAACATTGACTTCATGAAGGTAACAGCAGGACTTGATCCCCATGAATGAGGAAGGCATGACAGGGCTGCAAATACAAAAGGCATACATAAAGAACGTGGTTTGTGAATCTTACAGCTTGGAGGGATGACTGATGATTTGCAACAGAATAACAAGGACTGAGGTGTAGTACCTTAGCAGGGTGGAATATAAGGAGAACTATAGGAGAGTGTGGGCAGATGGGAATGGATAAGGAATGTGTTGCTTTAAGAAAGGACCAATGAAGGCACTCGGGCACTGCATCAGCCAGAGAAGGTAAAGATAGCAGGGTACAGCTTGAGTTATAGAAAAGGCTGGAATCCTGGTAAAAGCAGGACCTGAGGTAGTCCAGAACTGCAGGCATATGTGTTCCTCCAAAGGCAGTACAGAACTGTCAGGTTCTAATTCTAGGATGATGCAAGAGCCATTACAGTATTTTAAAGCCTGCTGGGGGACAGACAACGGCTGCTGTAGTGAAACTATTTTGAATACTCGACAATAAAAGGCAAGGATGTTTTCTTCTTGATCGATGAATCTGTCAAAATTGTTTCAAGATATAGATTAAGAAGACAAGATGCAACCCCCCACCGCAGGCACTACTCTGTGTTTTGTTTTTCGCTGTTTCTCCTTTAAAGAGATTTGATAACCTGCTTACTAATATTTAGTGTTACTAAACAAGTAGGAGAGAAAGCTTAGAATTAAGGAATCGCATACATACTGCTGTGGGGCTCCATTTGTTTGGTCAATGTCCAAAATATCAAACATTCATGCATTCATATTTTGGAACATTGAAACAGCTTTTATGCCAGTTTTTGGTATGTTTAGGGATTGGTGTTTTACCGTTTCCCCAATGCAGTGCAATCTCAGTGGTAGTATATATAATTAGCAGGAGGTTTAGGGGGCACAGACCGCACATTGTGGTTACAGAGGCGATTTTCCCCCTGCATAAAACATGTTTAAAGTGTAGATTTTTTGAGGATTCACTGTTTTGTGTTTCGATCTTTTAGGATCACTGGTTTAACCGATCTTATGATAGGAATCCCTGCTATGATATCTCCTTTCACTCAGTGAATGTTCCTGACACAAGCTGGTGTTACTTGTCACCTGTAACAGCAGTGAGCTGCTATTTTGTTAAACAGATTTGTCTATAGTATTACTGTTGTGCAAAATTTCTCATCTTGACACTTGAGTATTGCTTTATTTGTTATTTTAGTTGGGTTCTTTACGACACTTTGGATGAACAGCTCATTTTTCTCTCAGATGCAGACCTGCTAAGTATTTTTGTGAGCTGTAACTGTGCTTTCAATATATAGAAGGAGCTCTATAGGCTTACAATATCCTTTTAAGAACTATTTGCTTTTCTACATATTTGAAATGAAGGGGTATAACCAATACTGAAATGAGGGAATTAGTAGTTTGGAAACCATGAATGGCGGCATAGATTTGTCTTATAAAGTAATATTAGTATTCAGGAATGCTGGGTGTTAGGCCCAAAGTTAATAGAAAAATTCTTTAACCTCTATGAAGCTAGGGGTTGATTTGGCCTTCCTACAGAAAACAAAGCTGTGTGTGAGGCATAACAGGAGACTAGAGATATAAAGTGTGGGGATCCATAGTTACTGTACCTTTTCAGAAAGAAAGGTGTACTGATTTATGACTATTTATACTAGAGTTAGATGCTCAAAGGAGAAGCCAGGCAGGCAAGTGACAAGGTCTGATGACAAATGGAAAGTGGTCATTTTGACCTGTGTTTATGGTTGTAGCTAAAAAAAGTTTGTCCCTTTTTAAACCTGAGGAAACTAAACATTAAACTATCTATCGCCTGTGCTTGTGGGAGGGGGTTTGAATGTCATTCTTGTTCAGTAGTGGACAGAACAGATCCCAAGAGAGAGAGAGAGAGAGAGAGAGAGATGAATAGTGAAATGTAAAAGCAGAGAAGTATCACAGCAAGATCTTTTGATGGATATTTTATGTTCTCTTAGCCAAGATAAGCCAGACTTTATGTGTAGCACCTAAGGTATGCAGCCATGCAGTAAACTGGTCTGCTGAACCACATTTACATTTTGTTTTAGACCTCCCTCATTCTTGTTTCTACATCACTGGTCTCTCTCAATAATTAACCTCAAGATTTTAGTCAGAGGGAGAAAGTTTAGCCCCTTATTCTGATGATTAGATTCTTTGATTCTTACGTACACTCATGACCTAAGAATATCTCATTAAGAAGATAGCTAGATTTCCATAGATGAGCTTGCTGAAACATAGCTCATCTAAATGTAAAACAGATATTGTAATTTTCCTCACACTTGCTAGTTATGTTATCTCAGAAGTTATGCAGCCCCAGAATTCCAACACATTTATTGCTCTCTCTTTCTCAATTGTGACCTTGGACTCAGAATAATTAAGAAGGGGGAGGGGTATTGATGTTGATGGTGCAGCTCCCCAACCTCAGGACTTAAGAGCAGTTTGACCCCTGCTAAATTAATTATTTGAGCTATGCTGGTATATACTTCATTGTTTATTTGGGTTCTGTTTCAAATTTTTTTTTGTTTTGTTTGGATGGGGTTTGTTTCAATAAGTACGACTGGATACACAGTGCACAGCTAAATAGATGCAATGGATTTATTCATTCAGGATTCCAAACTCACACTTAGTCTGGAGCAAAGGACAGCCAGAACTGCATAACGTCAGCTCTGCACTGACAATTCAGCCCCTCACCCTTAATAAAGTTTCATATTGAAATCAAGTCCACAGCAGAGAGCAGAGCAGCTGAAACAGAATCACAATAAACTACACACTTCAAGCAGTTGTATTACAATGAATTTCATTCTGACAGCAATCTCTGCGTATGGCTTGAGTGATAAGAATGAAACCATTTCAGGACCATAGTCATGACACTTTAGTGAGCTGTCAGATTCTTCAGTAGGAGCACTTGGTCCTCCATGAAAAATGTTGACAAGATATTATAAATGATTAAGACAGAGCAAATCCTTTGTTCCTGAGAAACTAGGAGGTTTTATTTTGCAGATCTGATGAAGGCTGAAAAGCTGAAAGTGCTTATCTACAGTTGAGCTCTGTTTTATGTTCACCCTTTAGTTTGTTTTTTATATTAAAAGCTTTGTGATTTTATTTGATTCTTTTGAAAAAATTCTTTGACATCTCTGGTCTGCTCCTGGATTTTTTACACAGTTTTCTTTTGTAGCACTGCTTAAAACCTGAACGAAATGGATGAGTAATTCATAAGGAGATAGACAATCCACCAGCACTGCACAAACAGCCTTCTCGATATCTTTATCAATAAGCACTTTGCAAGGTATACCAAAGATAAAGATTGTTTTATGAACATGGGAGTTACCAAAGCTTTCATCAAAGAAGTCAAGAAAATCTCACTGCTCAGGGAGGATCTGACTGCAATGAAAACAATTGGCCAACTCAACAAAAGGAGAAAAAAAAATCATTTGCTAGTTTGGACCAGTTCACCTATTTCAGGGTGAACACAAGCAATAAACTATCTTTATGACTTCCTTAATATTAACCAGTTAAAACTCAGCTCACTAGGACCCCAAAAACATGTAATTTAATAACCTCTAATATCCACTGGAAGTTACTGAGCCTGAAGAAGGATAGTTTGTGTGTGAAATATGAGCCACTTCCTCACATTGCTTTAATGAACATGTTCACCAGATATTGATACAGACTACAGTGCACCATTGTTCCACCACCTGCAACGCTGAATGGTACAGTTTGCATTGTTGACACAGTACTGAAAGAGAATGTAGCTGTTGTTTCCAAAACTTAGTTAACTGGGGTAGTGTGCACCCAGACTACGTTTGTCCTGAAAGAGCAGAATACCCTCCAACACTATCCCTCTCCATGTCAAAGCTCTTAACACAGGAGCTAAGGAATCTAAATCACATGTCATCATTTCATTAGGGTATCATGGCCTCAGGATCTTCTGCACCCTAAGATTTACTACTGGATCCAATTGAAGCATCAGAACTGTACTCTTTGTATGATATAAATCGTCTCACTGGACAAACCCCAGTACTGGTGATTTCATGCTAGTGCGTAGATATCTAAACTTAACTATACTTGATGGTGGTCTTACCTAGAAAGTAGAGTCATCCTCAGGTTTAAAACAGCTATATCCAGCCAGAATATTACACCCATGGAATGACCTGTAGAATAGGTCATAGTGCTAATAACTAACATGCGCAACATCTCTTCTATTAGCTGATGGGCTTAAGCAGGCTAAATAATCTGATTTGGCATCAAGCAATATATGAGAAAAATCACTCCAAACCAGTCAACTTGGTATGTCAGCAAAAAGCCAATTAGGATACCAATGAAATTTAGCAGAAATTATTTTTTTTTTCAAATTATGCAGCAGACAGTAAACTTGTCTGTATGCTATGACTCAGTGAGAGCTAAGTCTTAATGAAGCAACAGGTCAGAAAATCAATATTCGTTGCGGACAGACCTGTTATACACAAACACTATTACTTTTAGGGAATAGTCTCAGGATGCTAGAATAAGCACCCTACTTGTTTTTAGGATCCTTGGGTACCTGTCAAAGGCACTGCAAGCCAAGATCCGAAAACGGCTACCATGGAAGAAGTAGACCCTTACACTAAAGATGTGTGTTTGGTTTTGGTGGAAAAAAATGAGTCTCTTGCCTGTCATACATCTCAGGATGCCAACAGGGTATTTTGGCTTTTAAAAGTAAGCCCCAGACAGCCTAGAAGTACAACAGGGGTTGATTTATATACAAGTCTCATTCAAGCACAGCCAAACACCAACTATAAAATGAGACAGTTTACAGCATCAAGCAATATGTACAAGATAAATGATTCATTAAACCACCCAAAGTGATCATATAGTCAATTCAACAAATATGAACCCAATAAACATGAATACAAATAAAATAAAAATACTAGATCTTTAAAACAGTGAATGAAGAATGAACTCAATCAGTCCTGCTCACTAAGTTAAAAATATGCCCTTCCTCTTCCAGCTTTAGACTCATTTCAAAATAAACACCCTTTACAAGACACTCTAAACAGTGACATACTGTGTCTCCCTGATGCTGTAAAGCCTAGATCACAATTCTTAACAAAATAGTCCCTAAAACTGAAAGCTTGAATACACAAATGCTTGATAAAACAAGTATTTAATTAACCTGTATAGTTTATGAGAAAACACTGCACATTCTAAAAATTAATGAAAAAAGTTTTTGCAAGAGGGCAAGCTGTTCTGCATCTCCCAAGGTGGGCTTCATTCTCACACTCCTCTTAATTTGTTATTACAACTTCGAGGTCACTGCATCTCAGAGAAGGAATGATCTCTGGCATAAATAAAAAAAAAAAACTTTCTATTTACACTGCTGACTGCAAATTTGAACAAAAAACAACATACATTTTGAACAACACATGGCTTCCGCTATGTAGCATGCAACAAAATACAAGCAGTTAAGCAACAAACAGTAAAAGTCAAGCAACTGTGATATGAACAATCTTATATGGAACATCTGCACATAATCCAGCAAACAAGGTATGCAGTTTTGTTGTTTTCATAGAATCCATGCAAAACTACTACTTTATGGAATAATATAAAAAGTGTTTTCAGTACAGAATGTGCAACATTACTACCATGTACTTTTATCATTAAATTACTGTATCGAAACTACTGCCCATCACTGGCATACAAAAAAAAATCCATTTCTAGTACACACTACACTGCCAAAACAAAAGCTCAAACACGTTCATAAGACAATCTTACCTCCTCCCTACTATGAAACACTCACTCCTGTACTAACCTATAATACTAACTGCATGGAATAGTATTTCACAACAGATCTGGAAATACTTCCAGACTTTCCTATTAGTTAACCACCTAATAAAATTGTCCTGCAATGCTTCGGCTAATCTATTAACAGTAACCCTCTGCTCACTGACACGACTGTTAAACTCAAATCAGATTTTATGTATCTGCTAAGCACATCACACTCATCTTAACCAATTACAATGTGTGTACTATATTACAGACTGTTAAAACAAGAAAAATACATTAAAATGAGACACAAACCTGATTATGATCAAATGGACAGAGCCACAAATATTGCTGCAATAAATTAGAGGCCTTATTAATGAGATAGGTATTTAGGGACCTATTAAAGCATCACATAGATAGAGTCATCCAAGCTATCTTTTCAATTGCATACTTCTGACTATTTGATAATGTCATTAAGTCTTCTAATTAATTCTAAATAACAGTTTCATGAAAAAATGCAGACTTTTAGTCCATTCTAGCTTACTTTTGTGTAATGATTGATTTCCTTCTGAATGTAACTACATTTATATTACTCTAAAAATGCCTTTGGACCAGTTCAATTAACTCATTATCAAATAAATAAAATAGAATAAAAAATACAGTGACCTTTTTCATGGTCAACTGAGATATTTAACAACTAATGAAACCTAGATTAGGCTGAATATGCAAGTAACAGTAACAAAAAAGAATAACCAAAAACTATTCAAATATGTGAATAAAATACAGTAAAACTGTAAAAATGAACACAACAGAATGAAAAATAAATCTGTCCATGAAGCACAAACAGTTTACCTTCATGCAGACCCAGCTTTTTTACTATATAGTAAAAATATTGCCACCAAAAATGTTTAAAAATGTCAGCTTCTAAGTCCTACCTCGAGCTTCCAACTTTCCAACATGGTCTACAACCCACTAAGAAAATGTAGAATAAGTCCAAATCTGAAGGCATCTTTTAAGAAAGCAGCCAAGTGGCACGTTCCTAGCTTTTTTGTCTAAACTTTAAACATTTCAGCATAATTCATTGCCCTTTTATATGCACAACCCCCCCCCCCCAATGAAATCACAATGACCAATGACATTCTGGTTGCTGCATAACCAAGCATCCAGGACAAAATCCTGACCCTAAATATAAGGTACAAAAGTGCTAGCCATTTGAGAAATGGCAGTGTAACAAGTAAACAAAACTGTGTTAATGGCAGATGCCTGTGATAACAGGCAAACAAGCTAGGGCCCCCAAAGTGTCAGTGCTGTATCCAGCTACTGCTGAACTGCATGGACACATGCACACCACAAATACAGCACTGATGCAAGCAGACAGTGATGTGGATGTGAGACCTTGAAATAATAAACATCAATTCAACACTGTAGTACTTCAACAGGTATTTAAAGAAAATTGAAGTATATACTGAATTGTATATTTTACACACTATGTTGCAACAGCAAAGTTATAGATTTAGAGGTAATTAAGAGTGAATCAGACATTAGTGGATCACAAGTAGCAGCCAACAAGTAATCTACCTGATCACTTTCCCTTTCCTCATCAAGGGGTAGCTGTTCCAGAATATCCGGGTTTCCTTCTGTATGCAAGTGCCTTCAA
Organism: Protopterus annectens; assembly: GCF_019279795.1. Classification (NCBI taxonomy): domain Eukaryota; kingdom Metazoa; phylum Chordata; order Ceratodontiformes; family Protopteridae; genus Protopterus; species Protopterus annectens. The sequence goes on along the minus strand of NC_056734.1, from coordinate 352,827,460 downwards.
TACTGCCAAGCTCCATGTACATTTTGCTATTTACAATTACTCCTCTTAAAATCCACAAAGGGAAAATATTTTACTTACCACTGTCTAGCAGAATAGCCTTTTTCAAAATATTATTTACTTTACTTACAAAATGTACTCATCCTGTTGTGCATTCCGCTATCATTAAAGAGATTTCCGGATTCTGAAGCTCAGCAGGTGGTTGTTTTTATTCATATATGAAGGGGAAGGCCCTATTATTTCCATCCTTAGGGAGCTGCAGTCTATTAGCCCTGAATAGGTTGAGATGGGAAGCTGCTCGCTGAGTGACACTTCCCTGCTGCTCATCCTGCTTAAGAGCTCACCATGTCCAAACATGCAAGAAGCTACCATCTTAATCTCATCTTTGTAGCCTGTGAGTTGTTTAAGAAAAAGCAGAAATTTTCAACCATGTTGGTCCTTGGCTTGCATTTATGGTGACCTTCTACTCAAGTCTGATGCGGAAAGCTTTACATTTGGGAAGCTTGACTGAATAACAATACACAGTATTTTAAAAAATAACCAACTGAAACATCCTGTTCCACTTCTGGACTTTTCTTCTACAACTAGCTTTATTTTGGTAGAAGGAGGAGAGTGAAGATATGTACAGCTGGTATCCACAACTGACGAATAGGATGCTCTTGTTTGAGATCAATGAAGAATTAATGGAATTAAGTAATGTTTAGTCTTAATTTTAGGAAGAGGTGAACACTGTAAATCTTTAAAGACTTCACACCTAGCTTAGTTTACCAGGAAGTCCATACCATTGTTTATATAGCAAAGTTTCCAGAAACAGTGATTTTCACATGCAAAAGTAAGGTATTCATATAGGAGTAAGACCATTAGATGGTCTAACAAGGTATTCCAAAGATCACCAATTCATTTGATATATGGTGCTGTGGGATTCATCCAGACTTAAGTGTTTGTAACAGATAAGAGGGGGAGCTGTTGATCTTGTTAGATATTTGTTCTTCATCTGTTTGAAAAATTCTGGGACTGCTTAGTTATTCAGGCACCCTGGCTAACAAAGTAACTGGATGTGCTTTGCCTCATGGGGTGCAGGATAAAAATGGTCAGGTCAGCAACTTATGGCATGCTTAAGTGGATGGATAACATGTATGTTTGCTGACAGTGTGCACTGAATCTCCATCTGCTGGGGATCAGAAATCTGATTTTACATTGGTTGAAGAAACAACTTTGTACTAGGCATGTCTTAGTTAAAACTGGATCTGCTGAGCTATAGAACAAATATGGACTGATCACTGTAAATTACTGACTTTCCAATGATATTAATTTAATATTAGGGTGTCATATATAAGCAGATGCAACTATTATCCAGAGATTTAACCCTGGACAATGTACATCAGTTCTCTGAAGAAACATGAACAACTTTCATCTTTATACGTAAGACTTTGCGAGAATCTGTATAATGCAGACAAGTGGTTCCTTAAATACATATTGCAGTCACAAGTTCAATCATATTAGAAGAATCCTTAAAAAAGACTGTCCTTTAAAAAATTCTTCTGATATATGTGATCATGTTTGTGTAGCTTTGGAGACTTGGCGTACATTGTGTGTTCTTACCTCATTTGACACCAATTAAATTCATTGCTTTATTTTGTTAACCCAAGCAATGTCACCTTTTTTTCTGATAAACATTTGCTGTTCATTTTAATGGGCACACATAGTTCTGTTAAAGGTCTAGACAATGTTATTTTTTTCTGCTAAATGTTTGCTTTTCTTTGTTTGTAAAATGTTAGAAATGTTGCCATTCATTTCTCGGCAAATTTGCTGTTAAAAAAGCTAGTAGATAAGTCTTAATCAAGACTAGCTGGTGTACACAGTAAGAACAGTTTCCCTTCTGATGGATTTTAGTACATAAATTTATCAACTGAATTTGAATTAGTATGTTAATCCCAAGTAAAAGGACAGTGATGTGTTACTTTCTTTGCAAGTTCAATCCTATAGTAAAAGTATTTTAAGGTAACTGCACATTTAGGAAGTCCTTTTAACACACTGTATTCACCTTGCTCAAACATTTTATAATTCAAGTTTAGAAATTATTTAGTGCCTAGTTAACGGTTAAATGTGACCCTTTTTTATACTTTACAGATAACATTGTACTGCAGCGCTGTTGCTTTATTCAGTTGATAATGGCATTTAAAATAAGAAAGACTTGTGCGGTCATTTGCTGCATAAAAACATACCTGTGCTGAGGATTGGTGTACTTGAGCAACTCAGCCAGCTGCAAAGGATATTTACAGATCTTCTGCACTGGAGTCAGCAAGAATCCATCTAGTGAGATGTCAATCATTTTTTGAAGAAGACGGCAGGCCTCAAAGAAATACACAAACTTGTTAATCTTCAAGAGTTTGGAGAGCTCACTGTGGGCATTGGGATGGTTGTTGCAGTATTCCGAGTATATCTGAAAATCCGTTTGCTGCAAAATAGGAAAAAGTAGGTTGAAATTAGAGTCTTGTCATACTAAATCTTTCTAGCACCTTAGTATTGCTTGGGATCACAGTTATCACCAATTCAGTGCTGGCTGTCAAAGATCAGATGGCTGAAGCAAAACTCAAAAACATTGTTGCGGCTGATGCTGTTTGTATCATAGAATTGCATTTAGGGGAAGTGCAGAGATCTTTTGCAGCCATCAGAAGAAGATGAGGATATTTTTTCTGAAGAATACTAACTTAAGCAAGCAACTTGACTACATGAATACTCAGCAATCAAATAAAGAACCAAAATTATTCAGAATGTTTTGGTTTCATGTTCTTTTAGGAAGTGCATGCCATATGTGGGATGATCCTGCAGTAATAACTCTGTCTTCTGGGTAGTTTCCCAGCTGTTGCCACTCTTTTGGACCCATAAGAAAATATGTACACCTATGGATGACACATATCAGTCTGTGTGTGTGTATGTGTGTGTTCGCATGACTACTCTTCGCTGATCCCTATGTCTCAAGACTGACCCCCTTCCCTTAATTTGATGGCTACACAACTGTCCATTATTATGCTGTGACCATTCCCCCTATACCCCCATACTGACAGCAGCAAGGGCATGTTATCACTGCTCACATTCTTACAGCACTGTGCTGATGGCCAGTAGTGCTATGTACATCTTGTGCCTCTCCTTTCCCTCTGTACACTTAGCTAAATCTCACCCTATGTACAGGAGCAGTTGTTTCCCCTTTTGCATGAGTTGTAGTTTGCCTCCATGGCCACACTGTGGCTCTGTCACAGCAGGACATTTAGGGCATTTATCTGTCATGCCTTAGTATGCTGTGGTGGTACGGCGGTAGCGTTGTTACCTCACAGCAAGAGGTTCTCCCGTTCGATTCTCGGCTTGGGAGGGCCTTCTGTGTGGAGTCTGCATGTCCTCCCCGCAGTTGGGTAGCATTTGAAAGACATGCATGCGTAAATGGGCGTGCCTTCGTTGAAGGTTGGGCGTCGAGCTGGCACCTCGGCATTTCGTAAAAATCTACTGCCAATCATTAGCGGACTGGAGTTCTGCTGTGGCGACCCCTTACCGGGAAAAAGCCGAAAGACAAACAACAACAATCTGTCATGCCTTAGTACTATGCTCTCTGTCATGGTGAGTCGTCCCCACCACCCCAAAGCTGGACATTTAACTTTCATGTCTTAGGGCTTTGCTTTTTGTCATTGTGAGCCTAACTAGCAGGACACTTACAAGTCATATCTTAGTGCTATGTTCTATGTCATGGTAAGCCCTCCCACCTGGATAGTGTACTGTCATACCCTTGGGCTAGGTTATCTCACCCAATCTACCGTTCTCTACCAATCCATGTTGCTGCAATGCACCTTGGATGTTCACTATGGTGCAAAGGTGGATTATCAGGTGTTTTACTTTCTTTCACTATACCTATATTGCAGTAAAAAGTCTTCTCCATTGAATTCTAATCTCTGACTTGCTCATCTTAATGTGGTCTCCTGCAATACGGCCACCATGCTTTTTATCTTGCTACAGCAGTCATTGTAGCAAGGCAGCTATGTTAATGAGGTAAAGTAGTGCAACTGTCTCTGAACTGTTGCTATAATGTATTATACTATCATACCCAGGCAATACCAGCATGCTCAGCCCCTGTCCATTCCTGGGCTAATGGAACATGTGCACACTATGTTCATACAGGGAGATCGCTAAGTCCACAGTAGCATGTGTCTATATTAGTGATAATTTTGGTCACTCACTGCTGCTGCTGTCCAATGCTGCACATCATATAATGTTTGTAATTTGTGGCTCCTGCAGGCAGCTACCATTTTGCTCTTAATGAACACCTATAGAGTAGATATGATCTCTAAAAGCATTGACTTCACTATGGCTGTTAGTTTTGTATTTGATGCAGAGAGAATATCAAGAATGCATACTAGGCCATTGTGATAGACCATTATACAAGGTTTATGTATGGTAACAGCTTGCCAGACCAGTGAGAGATGTCACTGGCATCAGTTACTCTGCTGAGCACTGCAGATATCACCATAGTTACCTCAGAGGTGCCACTACATTATATTCTGCAGTGGGAGGCAAAGATTTGGGAAAGCGTGACAAGATTTTACTGTAACAACTCTTTATAAAAGTCATATTATTTTTTTGTTTTGCTACTCCTCCCCCTATTCCCTTTTTTCCTTCTCAAATATGTTCCTTGTTATTTTCCACATCTCCCTTTCTTCTTAAATAAACATATAAAGGGCATCCCTCTCTCCTCTTAAACAATGGCCTTCCTCCTCCACCTATCTTTCCTTAAGCTTATCAATGCGCATGCTCCTCTCTTTGTCATTTCCCCTTTTCTGCTTTTACTACTTTTCCTTTTTCTCCCCATTGATATGATGAAATGAGTTAGCACCACTGTGCTAGTCCTTTGTGGCCTGTTTGCAATGTCTGTGTTGCAGCCCTGAGGCACATCAGACAACATATAAACAGCTATAGCTTTGATTACTCTGCTTTACTGTTTTTGTCACTTTGGTCACATGACTGCCTGTAGCAAGGCCACTTTTCAATGATTCAGGACTGCAGATATTGCCAGAAATGCAGCTGCTTTAATTTGCTAAGCAGCTCTTTTCTCGAAATACTGGCCCAGTGCTGGTGCTACTATATACCTAAGCAGCATCGGACCATATCACACTATGTAATCTTTGATATATAGTACTTCGCTGCAGTATTATTAATGTTCTGAACACTTCCTGATGTGTATAGTTGGTAGTATATTGTAGTGTATATGCTTGCTGTAAAAGTATGTTAAAAGGAGTTCAAACACTATCAGCAAAGAGCAAAGTTAATTTCTAGGTGTTTCCCTGTGTTTATATGCTATGTAGGTAGTGCCAGTGGCTCAGTGTTATTATGCATTTTTATTATACTCTCTTTAGGTAAACTAAATTCTGTATCACACAATGCTTCAGATATAGTAAATGTATGACATATGATTAAGATACCTACTGTATCCATACAAAACAGAAGTGAGAAGCATACTTTAACACAGTGCATTCTCAAAGAAAGGGAGGTGCTCTGTGGTGCTGTCAAAATGTCAAGCAAGGTAGAACCAGAATCAAGTAATGAAAATATAAAACAAGACATCAAAAAAATCACAACTTACATGCTCTAAGAAACAGGACCCAATTTCACTGAGATGTGGATGGTCTTTATTAAATTTCTTTTCCAATGCTTTAAGAAATTTCTTTTGGAATTTATAAATGTCTTCAATATTCCCAAAAATTGTGTGGAGCTGTTCTTCTGTAAACATATCTGTCCTTTTTCTACACTGTTTTATGTAGCCCTGTAGAAAACAAATGGTGAAAGAATAGGTTTTCTACTTAGTCTGACAATTCAAAAATAGACAAAAGTGTGTCTTGCATACCACAATAAGTTTCAGAACTTAAGTCAGCTATAGGTTATTTAGGTTTGGATATTGCTATGTATATTTCTCACCTTTAGTCTCCCATTTAGTGTACAAGGATTTTTCACAAAACTAAATCCAAACAGTTCTGTGAATTATATATGCATGACTTCATATTTTTGAACATTTATTTCCTTGTATAAAAGCAGTGTTTCAGAATTAAGAAGTAACAACTGTAATATAATTGAGACAGTTAATATTACAGTACCCAAGTTGGCAATACAATAAAGGCTCTTTGCCGAAATGCAAAAAAAAAATGTAGAAACCAGAAGAGTTTCAGGTTTAAACTCTGTCAGGAACATTATGCCTCAGGGTGTCCAAACACTAAGCCCCATTACATACTGAACTCTTAATTGCATAAAAAGTACACTTCTCATATATATGTTTGGCTGCACATTATGAAATATTCACTGGAATATAATTCTGAGGAAAACAATTTGGCATGCAGTATACTGCAATTTTATTTACCCATTTAATTCAGAAGCCCACAATTAGCACAGAGTCAAAGGCATTGGTGAGAATGGTGAGGGCACGCATACTGCAAATAAAAACAGTCAGCTGTAAAGAATGAAGACATGGAATACACAGTCCTCATACTCCTTCATCCCCACCAGAAATAATAATAATGAGACTCCAGCGGGTGCAGCCTAGCAACAACATTGTTATGCTGGGAATGCGGGATAAGGAGAAGGCCAACACAGACTCTGTCAGAGTTCATTCATATCATTTTACTTTCAATTTTTTATGCTTCACCTAACAGCTCTGCCTACCTAGTTCTCCTTCCATCCAGACATCACTGACCTTCTCATTACCCAACCGCTCTACAGCATCTCCTGGTAACACAGCAGCAACATTTGCACATGGGACACTGCAATGTCAGCAAAGTGAGAGGCAGTGACATACTAGATGGAATCTAGATGACCATCTTATGGACAGCACTCCACTGACAGATAGGTGGCGATAATGACATCCACTGCAGATTGAGAGCTCTGTGAATCAAGGTATAGGATAAAGCAGTAACACCCATCTGCAGGGTACCAACAAACATTCTTATGCCCAGGCAGTAACATCACTGCTTGTGAGGTTAAGAAATATAAAAAAAATGAAAATGAAGACCAAGGCTTTAGGAAGCATCTCACTGGAATGAAAGGCAATAAAAATGCTCTTTATTTTCCACAGTTCCACACAGAAAACATAAACGCTCTTTATGTTCCACAGTTCCACACAGAAAATAAAGAGCGTTTATGTTTTCTGTGTGGAACTGTGGAAAACAAAGAGCATTTTTATTGCCTTTCATTCCAGTGGGGTGCTTCCTACAGCCTTGGTCTTCATTTTTGTTTATTGGTTATTGCTTTGAAGGCTGGTTATTCCTCAAGTTTGAACATTTACAGGTTAAGAAATATCCCTTTTGCTGTAGATATCAGGAAGCTTTCTGAATCACTGTAGAATAATACCACAGCCCAGTACAGGCTCAGCAATAATTAATCTCATGTTCTATTCTACATCCACCACTCTGGCAGCAATTCTGAACCTGTAGTTCCTGCACAATGTTGCAACTGGCAGTACTGGGCATGGTGGCAAGAAGTCTTATAAATTAATGCACATAGGAAAAAAAAGAAAAAAAAAACATCTCAGCCTCCTACTTCTCAGTGACTTAATACTCATCAGAATCCCCATGGAGTAGAATAAGGGATCCGAATGGAGAGATGATGAATCAGCAAGCAAAGGACAATAGTATTGCTGGAATTGAATTCATCCTCAAATCTTGGTGAGTACCTTCATGAGGTGGACCTTGTTTTTCAGAAAATCTCACCAAGACGAAACTGATATATAGACTGCATTTTATATAGCATGTTAAAAAGTAAAAAAAGATAGCTGGGTGCACAAGACCTAGGTAAAAGTGCCCAATCCTGGTAGGTGCACTGGTGCCAGGAATGGAAAAAAATGGCAGTGTAGAATCCTCAAAACATGGAAACATTCCTTCAATGGGGCTAGGCCAGGACCAGGGGAGGATGCCCCATCCTGTTGTACAAGGAAGTAGTCATCCACAAAAATCACAAAAATGTGTAGGCTAAAAAAAAAGAGCCAAAAATACGATAGAGTGGACTATTGAGGATAAGAAAGACATTATGTATTGTTACTATTATGCAAGAAGCCCAGCATTTCCAGACAGAAGATATGCAAAAAGATTAAGAGAGAAATTAGAGAAAAGAAAAATACTTGAACAAGAAAAACTTTCAGAAGCTTCAATTAAAAATTTGTATTCATTAATACAACAGATTTATGAAAAACACTGTATAGATCAAGAAACACTGGGACATCTGGAAAAAGAAGCTACTGAGGAAGTACAAAAACATAAAGAACAAAATCTAGATATTTTTGAAAGGTATAAAAAAAATATCTGCTGATCTTAGAAGATGCAAACATAGAGCAAGTTTTGAAATGAATAAGTTTAAGATGACTTCCCTGCTTAGTTTAGCAGAAGCATATCGACATCACGGGGGAATGGAAATCAGACCAGAAGCAGATAAAAATCAGGCAGCAACTGAATGTGCCAAAAAACAAAAGAAAGAATATAAGGTGAAGGATCAGATGAAAAGGCAAGAAATATGGAAAATACATAAATACAGTTGCAAGTATAGAAAACTCTTGGAATAACCTCATGATGATCAGGATCGAATGCAGGAATGGTTAAGGAGAGGTGAATTTAAACCAAAAAATGAAAGGTTAATATTGGTGGCCCAAGATAGTAGACTATGTATACATTGGTTTACAAAGTCCATTGAACATGTGAGAGAAACAGACAAATATAGGTTTTGTAAAACAGAATTGGGAACAGTCGTGCATCTTGTTGCTGGTTGTGATATACTATTGCGCAAACATTATCATATTGAAGCAACTGAAAAAACACTGGAAATATGAGTCACAAAACATTATAGAAACTGATGAAGTTTATATCACATGGGATCACCCATTACCAACAGCTCAAAAAACAGATGTGAGAAAACCAGATATAGTAGTCTAGAAATAGAAGATAAAAGTAGCATTGATCATTGAAATTTCTATACCCAGTGACTACAGTGTACAGAGAGACTCAAAGTAATAAAATTCCAGGATTTGCGGCAGAAATGAGGACAATGTGGAAGAAGAATACTCAGAGTTCCAATAGTAGTAGGAGCAACGGGTCTTATAAAAAAGAACCTACAACCGTACTTAGATATGTTACCAATCCATGTAACTCCATACGAACTGCAGAAGGAGTCATTACTTGACACATTGCAGGTACTGCAAAGAGCACTTTTGGCTGACATCAAAGATTGAAACAATACTAATTTCATGAACTTTAATCATACTTTGACTTAGGAATGAGGTCCATTCCCATTATGGTATTAGAAACCCAAGAGACTTGGAGAAATTAAAAAAAAAAATAGAATACTATCTCTTTGGATTTCCTATAGATTCATAGGTTCATAGGAGATTACTAGGCTAACGGCTAAAGGGCCCTTACAAGCCTAGACCAATATAACCCAATTTAACCAATATATGCCCTCTAGGGGCAAGAGGATGGCATGGATTTGTGCCTTTGCATTGAGTATCTTATAGATTGCATTCAGATGGTGCTGGTATTTCTCTTATGAACTTGGTTACCATTATCTGATGAAGGGTAATGGTATCCTTCTGCTTTCTGTGGATGCTGCCACACATATACGTGGTCAGACTCCACCACAGAAATACAGCTAATAAAGGCAAGCAACCCATCATCAATTAAACCAACTTACAAAAATTGATGCAAGGAGCATTATTGCTTACCTTGTGTCTGTCAGTCCTGCAGCTGCAACCAGACTGATTCATGTGAATGTTGTTAAGCCACTCTTTATTGGAAAACTGTACTTATGTTTGTCACCAGCATGTTAATGAAATTCAAGCTGCCTCATGTGGTGTCAGATTCCTGTTAGGTGCCAGGCTACACAGTAACTGCCTGTAGCTCTAAGCCACATTACATTTGCATGTGAGTCAAATATCTCTTGAGCTGAGCATATAAAACAGCTTTTTGCCATGCGTGTTCAGTATAAATAATTTTTCACATTTAAATTGAGAAGGAAAAACATAATAAAAGATACACACAAACAAAACTATACCAAGTATAAATGAAACAATCTTTCTTTTCACAGAAATAATCAGAAACAGTAGCATGAAACATGAAATCTGTCAATTTACCACATAGGATTAAGCTACGAGGTACTAACAAGCTTCATCTCATAGTCCATGGTTCAATTCCCTCAGCCTACACATCCTTAATGTGTCACTCTAAACAAGTCACTTAACCAGACATGCTCCGGAATCACCCAGAAAACAGACATATGTTAAAGGGGGTTATCCAGTTAGGAAATGAATAACAAAATAGCAAATCAATGTTTTAAAGTTATATCAGTACCGTAGTTAGTATTTCATATATATTATATGATTGCTTAATAGAACAGCGAATTACTAAAGAGCAATATGATTATTTTTTAGTAGTGAATCCATTCATTCCTATAATACAAGGTACTCCGAAAATTCATAAGGACCCAATCCATCCCCCCCTGAGACCTATTGTCTCAGGGAGGGGATGGATAACAGAACCTATATCAAGCTATATAGAGAAAATGTTGAGACCCATAGTCAATAAAAATGAAGTAATTTTGACAGAAACCAAGCAATTCTTAACCAAATTATTCAGACACACTGAAGCTTTGTCAATGTCTGGTGATGCATTATTAATGGTCACGTTGGATGTTAATTCATTATTTACTTCCATCCCAAATGATACAGGCGTAGAGATGCTACGTGAATACTTGACACAAGAGGGAACATATACAACCAGTAGAGTAGAACTTATATGTTTACTAATGGAACAAGTGTTAGTGAACAATATAATGATATCTGCTCATAAGATCTATAGACAAAAAGAAGGTGTAGCCATGGGCACTTTGAGTGCAAATAGTTGTGCAAACATAGTAATGGCCAACTGGGAAATGAAATGGATAGCACCTGGGAAGTGGCAACAAGTTAAATTCTACAGACGTTTTATTGACAACCTCTTCCTGTTATGGCAGGGCACAGAGTCAGAGTTAAGGAGATTTTAGAAGAACTTAAATGAAAGCACAACCTTCTTAAGATTTGAGATCAGTTTTTCAAAAAGTAAAATCACCTTCCTTGATGTGATGGTAAGTAGGGACCTACACGGGAGCTTCTCAACCCAAGTATATAGAAAGGTGTGTTATAAGAACACTTACATACATAGAGGAAGTATACACCCCCCAACATATTTTTAAAAATGTTATGAAAGGACAAGCATTAAGAATTTCCATATTAACAGCAGAAGAAGCAGCATTTGAATATGAGTTAAGAGATTTGAGTGAAAAATTCTCACAAAGAGGTTAAAGTGAGAATGAAATACAGGAAGTAATGACAGAAGCTAAGACTTTGAGGCCCACAAAGGGCAAACACTACTTTTCAGAGGAAGAGAGTCAAATGGAAAAGAATATAGGAACACCTTATTTAGATAAAATAAAAATAGCTATAGATTATACATCTGATGTCATGAAAGACATTGTGAGAAAACATTGGCCTATACTTGCAAGTGACCCACATATAAGGGAGCTAGTTGTAGAAGAACCTGTATTTTGTTACAGAAAGAAAAAGTCATTAAAAGACATCTTTGTTATGGCAATAATGAGAATAAAGAAAAAGAAGATTATGCAGGAACAGTACCATGTGGTAAGTGTAACCAATGAAAATGGATAGATCATAGTAATAGATTTAGACATCCTGATACAGGAACAGAGTTTACATTCAAGGTCACGGCCACTTGCACCACTCCACATATAGTATACTTAGCTGTCTGTAGTATATGTTCGTCCTACTATATAGGTAAGACAAATAGGGAGTTTAAAACAAGGATAACAGAAGGATAACAGAACATCAGTTAAGCTTTAGAAATTCTGATAAAACTAATGCTTTGGCCAAACGTGTTGAATATGGGTTCTACACATAACTTTTGATTCATGGCCATTGAAGTGGTCAGTGAAAATGATAGGGGGGGAGATATAATTAATAAAACAGAAACTTCAGAAGTTAGGTGGATAGTCAGGTTAAGAGTTAATAGAGGGAAGGGACTCAACGATAGGATACCATTAAAGCCTATATTAAAGAACAGGTCCTTACATTAAATATGAATGAGACCTTGTATGGATAGGCATTATGTTAATAAGAGTGGCAGCATTGACTGTGTATGGTTAAACACTGAATATAATTGTGCAAATTTAAAATGTAAGTTACAGTGCTTATAGTTGAGTATTGTATATGATTGTGGAAATTTAAAGTATAAGCATTGGCAATAGTTAATAGGCTTATTCTTATTTTTATATATATATTTTATATATATATGTTTTTATGATTAATATGTTTAGTATTTTTAATCTTATAATGAGTTATTGGAAAGTTAATATTGGTTATGTTTGAACTGTAACAACATAAGTAATCAATGCTGTGCTGAATTAAAGGACTTAGCTGTTACCTTCAAGTACTCGTGGTTTGAACAACTATAAGAGATTTAAGTGGCTAGTAAAAAGCTAAAATAATGTACAAGTGAAGGTTCAGCACAATATCCCTTTAAGATAAATGGGTAATTACTAGTTAATTAGTGATTATTAACTAGATTTGTCCTATAAATAAGTGAACAGCATTTTTTGTAGTCATGGTCTGATGAAGTGGGAGGTATTCCCATGAAAGCGCTTACCTACTGTTATACTGCAATAAAGCTGTGTTTTTATCCTACAAGACTTGTTCGTGGAGAATATTTCTTTGTACTATAGGATTATTTGAACTGTGTTGTTGCCAGTTTCTGCCTGGTACATGATCCCTGGACCTTCGTGTGTACTTGACTATTTGAGGACTGTCTTCTAGGGATACATTTTTCCAGTTTGTTTCCTGGTTTTTGTGTGTGAAACTTATAAATATGATAACCAGAGGTAGAACTATTCCAGATATCTGGAAAGAGGCATATACTGTACTCTCACATAATGGAGGTACTTCGAGAGAAACAATCAACTTTATGCCATTCTCCAATCTTAATACTCTTTCAAAAACCCCTGAACACGTACTTCTCCAGCACATATCAGACTACTTAGGAGAACCTAGCTTGCTTACTAAATCCCAACATAGCTTTGGCATAGGTCTCAATTAATACTGTATTTTTTATTTATCCTACTTATTTTCATCTGTGAAAAAAAATCAATGAAGGTGAAGTAGTTGCTGGATTTTTTTTTGGCATGTCAAAAGGTTTTTAACACCTTTACTGAATTATCGCTTACGACAGGCAAACATTCATTTATATAATGGAAAAAAAACATACTAATGTGTTCATAGTTACAAACATTATACATCACATATATTCTTTTGTATAATCAAAAATTCAACATTACATAAACTGTTCAATTCTTGCTTTCCGTTTAATATCACTCCTCCTCCAAAACATTATTCTGCATATATTGTTCCCATAATTCCCATTTTTTCTATGTAATTTGTTCCTACTCTTTTCTAATGATCCCACTTCCAGTTCTTTTATCTCTGTAACAATACTCACTACTTCAAATAGATTTTTCCATTTTCCAGTAATTGCTTTTTTGGCAGCCACCAGAATTAAACTTAACAAGGACTTACTATGTCTATACAATTTAGATCCTGTATCCTAGCTAAAAAAATCATTTTCTTGGTGACACCCATTTGCTCACTTGACATATTTTTTTTAAGTCTGCCAAATCATCAATCCTAAAACATAATGCTTCCAATTATCTCTTTCTGCCCTATCACACCTTCTACATTTGCCATCTACCTGAGGGGAAATTATTTGGAGTCTGCTTGTTGTATAAAATACATATGCAAACACTTTCAAGCAAAAATGCTAAACTGTCTAGACTTTGTTGCATATTTGGGAATCATACATATCTCCTCCCATTGCTTCCTTGTAAATTGCCCCTCCATTCTCTCCTCCCAATCTTTTCCAACCACCTCTGATTGATCCCTATAGCTACCATGCAATATTTTATACGCCCTACTAAGTATCCATTTTTAACAGCAACTTCTGTTCTAGATTCACCTACAAACTGTATCACAGCAGGTATTTCACTTAGGATTTCCCCAACCTTTTCTCTTTTCCTATACTGTGAAATCAATCCCTGACAGGGAAGGCAGTCTACAGCCTGAAGTCCAAATGTCTTCTTGGCCTCTTCCCATTCTGTTACCTTTCCTTCTCTAGTTATTTGTTCAGAATACCTTTGTTCCCTTCCCAGTTTTCTCCAGTAAATTACAGACCCCCTCATGCTTATTCTCTGCACCCCTAATTGCAGTCATCCCTATTGGCCGAATCTCTTTTCTCCATCCTATTGTTGGCTTAGTCCTTAGAATGCTTTCTGCTACCTTATGAATATAATATTCTGTATGTCTGTTGTTAGTCTCCTTAAGAACCTGCATCCAAAATCCCACTGTCTCATTTCTTGAATTTCTTCCCTGCTTCATCATCATCATCATCATCATCATCATCATCATCATCTCATCCCTTTCCACATTGAATTACGGCTTTCTGTTTGAGTTATGTCAATGAGCCTTAAATGTGTAGCTCTAAAATATCCCTTCAAATCAGGCCATCCTAAACCACCTTGTTCTATTGGATCAGCTTATCCCACTTGATCCTTCCTTCTTCCCCTCCCAAATAAAATCCTTTAACTCTATTAATCACTATCCACAACTTCTTCTCTGGTTGATAAAAATATGCCTGACCTGTATATAAAACTAAAGGGACTAAAAACACTTCACTGATTGTATCTTGTGATCCATATCCATAAACAACAGCTTCTAGTTTCACAGATTTTATATTATCTCGTTTGTCTAGTTTCTTCCACATATTCTTAGTTGCCATAACATAATCCTTTTTAACCCATACTCCTAAATACTTCACTTTATTGCATCCCCAGAAATATGGGTATTGCTTAACCAATTTATGTGTGGGTACATAGTTTACAGTTATAGCCTTTGTTTTGTCTTCATTAATTTTGTATCACAAAAAGACCTGAAACTGTCTTGAAATGTTCCACAGCATTAAGATGTCCTTTTCTGGTTTTATCAGGTACAAAATAATATTGTCTGCAAATAAAGCCAACTCTTCTTGAACCATATCAATTATATGGTAACCATTTGAAATGTTGGGACCTGCTAGACTGAGTCTTGAAATGTGAATGCTGAATGGATGAAAGATCGGACTTGTATATACTAAGTCTGAGATGCCTTTTTTTTAATATTCCCTTTTCTCTGAGGTATGACAATCTCAGAGTTAGCATATATAAGTTAGGGAATGTGGGGGGTGGTGCAGGGGAGCTGCAAAAAGAAGTTTAAAGGAAAAAAGAGATTTTTGAGACTCGCTCTTCTCCTGTTTTTTTGGGGGGGATTTTGGGCACTTGGCATTTTGAATGCCAAGATTTCAGTTGGGAGCCCAAGTACATCCTTGAATTTTTGAGTCCTTTATTTTCTTTGCCAATAGTTCTAAATATAACACAAATAAGAAAGGGGAAAGAAGACTCCCCTGCCTGGTTCTTGTCTTCAGATACAACTTATCAGAGAGGAACCCTCCTACTTTAATTTTTGCCTCTGATCCCAAATATATCCCCCTAACTATCCTTATTATTGTATCAGGGAATGCAAATGCTTCCATTGCCTTACTCATACAGCTCCAGCATACCCTGCTGAATGCTTTCTCTGCATCAAGACCCCCAACAACAGCAGCATTTTCTTACATTCTGCTTCACTCTGGATCATCTGTGTTCAATTAATGTTGTCAGATGTTTGCCTCCCCTCCACAAAAGCACACTGATCCATACCTATTAATTTTGGCAACACTCTTGCTATTCTTTTAGCTATTGTAGACATTAACACTTTATGATCATAGCTTAAAACTGAAATGGGCCGATATGAAGTTGGGTCTGAAAGGTCTTTGCCATCTTTAGGTGACATAACCACCACAGCTCATTTCCAGGATGCTGGTGATTCCCCTCCTTTTAAAATACAGTTAAACAAAACCTTCCAGATTTTTATCACTTTCTTCCCGCCTAGCTTCCAAACTTTAACAGGAATATCATCTATTCCTGGAGACTTTCCTGCAGAGTAAATTATATGTCACAATTTTTATCTCATCTCCTCTTATCTTAACTGTTAGTTGTTGAGCCTCATATACCTCATCCTTGGCATACTTAAGTCTTCCATAAATATTTCCATTTGTGCTTTTCCACATTTCTCTGCTTTATACAAATATTAATAAAATTTCCAAAATATCTTTAATACCTCTACAGAATTGTTTGGTTATTTTTCTTGTTATATGCTCCCTAAGTTTGGCAACAACCCTTTCTACTTTCTGTTGTCTTAAGTTGTTGTGCTTAAAGTTTCTCTGTGCTGGAAATATAAAAAAAAAACAGTTGCTTAACAACAATCTTTCTAACCTCATGCATATTATCCAGATACTCTCTTGTTTTGTCTTAACAGTCTACAGTTGCACCTCTTCTTGTTCTGTGAAATTCCCTTATTCTACAATGCTTTAACCTTAGTCAGCCCCTTCTATTAATTCTTGATACCTTTAGCCATATTTCTTTTTTTCTTTTATTTCTACCCTCTTTTTAAATTTCTCTTTTATTTTATTCCACTCACTAGCTATAACTTTTGAAGAAATTTTTATCTTCCCTAATAATGTTTGAGTAAGTTCCACTGCCCATTCTTAAATTCCTCCCATTTTAACAGGTAGGTGAGGCACCAGTGTCTCATTTTATTTCATTACCCTACATTTTTATCTTAGCTGTGAGTGGCACATGATCTGAAATAGTTACTGGAAGTGTATTGAACCTTTGGCATGTCATAAATTTTGATACCATTATTCACTCGGGTCTTCTACACAGACTAAGAGTCACATGGTGCCACCGACAGAGTTACTTAAATAACAGTAAATATACTGCTAGATGGAGTCAAGTGCTATTCACACCTTTTTTGCCAATAAAGGGATGTCTCAAAGATCAGTCCTTAAAGCACTCCTGTTTTATAATTTATTTAAATCCATTGGCAAACCAAGGCAATAATCTGCAAATTATTCAAAAAAATGACAGCACATCTCTCCTGCACTTGGCAGATGATTATAAAAACAGCAGAACTGTTTTTTTTTAAACCAGCTTCTGTCTTCTAGAAAACTTATTAACCTCTCAACTAATCCTGAAATCCAAAAAAACGAATTCCAGTCTTTTTAGTAATGATGATGATAATTGTAATAATAATAATAATAATAATAATAATAATACCCATTTGTTAAAAATGTAGGCCCTCTGAACATACAGTCCCTTTTCAGGGTCAACCTGGGAGCAATATCTGGTTAAGAGGATTACTCAAGGTCACACAGTAAACAAATAATGGTCAGGGAATCATACTTGGTACCACAGGAACTAAAACACGCAGCCTTATCCCTCTGTGCCAACTGCCACAAAGGTCCTTGTACATTTACATACTACTATATACTCAATAATATAACCATCACTGGTGACATCAGTCCATTTACAAATAAAGTTAAATGTTATGCTGGCTCTGTTTATATGGCTAGTTTTATCCACCACCACACCTAGAACCAAAGTTCATTCTAATATTTTCCAAGGCTGTATCACTTACATAACTATAACATTCTACTTCCTTTCTAAACAAGATCAAGTTTATCAAAAGTCATCAAAACTCAAACTGCTCTTCTAAAACTCAGTACAGCATTTTATTGTCCAAACAGCATTTGCCATCATTTGACAACGAACTGTACCTCTTCCTGTTGTACAATGTCCACAAATTCTTAAATCTCATAAATTCATCACCTTAACCTGAAATTGACTGAACTTTATATATTTTTACTTGTAAGTTCACGTCAGCATGGAATCTACTGATTAAAATTACAAGATGCCACACCTCTTATGTCAATGCAATTTTAAAAAATGCATCATACCATTACTGAATAATCTCTGGAAAAATATATATACCTCAAACGCCCTCTTTTAAACCACTAAAACACTACCTTACTATTGTAACACAGTGGCTCAGTACTCAAGATCTCTGCTTCCTACTACTGGGTTGGGATCTGGTCCTGATCTGTGGTCGTTATGTGTGTGTGTGTGTGTGTGTGTGTGTGTGTGTGTGTGTGTGTGTGTGTGTGTGTGTGGAGTCTGCATGTTCTCTCAGTGTCTCTGTGAGATTTCTCTAGTAAGTCAGTCCTCTACCCCCAGAAACATGTTGAGAAATTGTCTTAAGTGTTAATATATAATGCATTTACTCTGGCCCTTTTGGCCCAAGCTGAGTCTGAAAAAGGTCTAGAATGAGGCATGTTCTCCTCATGTCTGCTAGGGTCTTCTCTCTCTACTTTGGTTTCTCGTCTCCTCCCAGAAACATATTGGTTGACTGGCTCTGCTAAAGTGGCCTTATATTCTGTCCCAGGTCATGGCTGAAAAGTTTTTGTGATGGGAGAGTTGGTGGCTCAGGCATTACAATTTTTGCCTCATAGTTTTAGGGTCTGAAGTTAAATTTTGATTTCCAGTAAACGTCTTTATGGAGATTGCATATTTTCCTTGCGTCTGCCTAAATTTTCTCCATGCAGTCCAATTTCCTCTCACCTCTCAAAATTACATAGTGATTAAATAGCCACTCTGAAGTGTCCAAGCATATTGCATTTATCCCTCTACTTGTGGCCCAAGTTACATCTGAAAAGGGTCCACAATGCTAGTTTACTTATCTGGTTAACAAATGAATAAATTAAAATTTATAAAAGTAGCTGTTCCTGTTATATTTACTTCTTGACACTAATTTGTATATTTTCTTAGTGTATACATTTAGATCACTTTACTGGCTAATATAGTTATCTCTAGGTTCTCTCTGCAGTATTCTATTGAACAAACACAGATGAGATAACCACCATTAAGTGTATATATATATATATACAGGTCTACTTCACATGACTGAAAACTCAAAATACTGAATTTCATTTGATTGACACCACAATAACTAATTTGCAAAATACTGAAAAATCATTTGACCGAGTCTCATTATACTGAAAGCTTATAATGCTGAATTTCAAAATACTGAATTTTAAGCCATAGAAGTGATGTGTGTTTCCCTTCACCTGTGACTTGCTTGTGATAAAACAACATTACTGTAACTTAAAGTGCTTACTGTCAGAATATCGAAAGTAGTGTTGTAGTGTTTCTAAATGTGGGTATGTCTCTTTACATTTTTATGGACAGTATCTAAAGTAATATATAAGTAATATGGCAGATGTTTCGTGTGCTCTCAGCAGTAGTGGCAGTATGTACAGTACTGTAAGGGAAGTAAAAGGCATATGCCTTTTTTTCCACTGTAGTGCGATCCTGGAATTAGTATATATAGTTGGGGAGTGTGGGGTGTGCAGCCCCTCACATTGGGGTGTGTGTGTGGGGGGTGTAGCCTCCCACCTAGTTTGGTTTTATATTGTCCAGCTTCTGTTAAGAGGGTAAGTAGTTTTTAAGTTTTGGAAAGAGTTAGTCGTTGGTGTTGTAAGTGTGCATGTCTATGGCTTAAAATTCAATGTTTTGAAATTCAGCATTGTAAGCTTTCAGTATAACAAGACTCAGTCAAATGAGTTTTCAGTACTTTGAAAATTAGGTATTGTAGTCTCAGTCAAATGAAATTCAATATTTTTAGTTTTCAATCATGTGAAGCAGATACACACACACACACACACACACACACACACACACACACACACACACACACACACACACACACACACACGCACTTGTTCTCAACCATACAACATTACTGGCCGTGATTTGTAGCACAGAGGAAAAGACTGTAGTTCATTTAGTGGCCCAGGCACTGAAGGAGCCGGTTAGGAACTGGGAGGAGTGAAGAAGTACGGCCCACTGGTTTCTCCTGGAAGTGGGATTTCTCTGGTGGAGACCTGTGAAACTACCTCCTGTGCTTCTGGGGGTGGGGGTGGGTGGGTGTGGTGCTTAAAGGGAATGCCCCTTGCAGAAGTGAGGTGACATCCTTCATGAACAACTCACTGTATGTCCCCTCCTTCTCACCACACTAAGAGTGTATGGGAATATTAGGGCCACATACCCCCCAAAAAAATCACAAACCACCCTGATCGCTGTCTGAATGATGAGCCCTCTCCATCAACCCATGCCCTGGTAAATGGGAAGGAATAAGCTAATTAGCTGGGTGGAGGCTGATGACTGACAGGCAGCAAGGGTAAAGTGACTCTCCAAAGCAAGCATATGGCATTCTTCACTTGTAGCCTTTACATTTGCATTATTTATGTATTTGAAAACTGTATGTCTTCTCTTATCATAACTATTCTTCAAAGACTACTTAACTGAATTACGTTATTTCTGTCTGAATTATACAAGTTACGGTTTATCACTCAGTCTGTATACCTATACCTACATTTGGAGCTTTTCTCCCAGGACTCCACTGCAGATAGGTTGCAACCCTGATGGATAATCTAGCCATGAAAACATAAATAAGTAAATTAGTAAGTATTCTAACCACATTATTTTGTATGCTTCTGATTTGTAAACAAACCTAGTGGTAGGCTTGCTGTAGGCCATGAAATTATGTCGTGAAGAAGGCCAGCATTAATTACATACATGCACTTACCTCACAGATGTCTCGCAGGTGTTTGATGTAGTCTTTTTCTGTGTTCATAATTTCATTAATGACATTTGTCCTCATCTGGTCCTTGTTGAACTGGACAGCCCCATGGCGACGCGTGCCACTGCCAATTTCATCAGGCTTCCCATCTTCCAGTTTCATGGTGTAGTCATCCATTAGCTCATCCTGATTTACTCGGAGCTTGAAGAATAGCAGGACACAAGTTACTGATTTCACTTCAGTGTGATCTATGGATTATAGTACATAAATGGTACAAAATCTACCATAACTACATGTTCTTTACACAGATTTCTGTCAGTTACCAGACCCAAGTAATTTTGTTCTGTGCAGTAGTAAAGATGAAACACCACTGCTGCTATGCCTTTGTCTAACTGGTGGTTATGTAATTGGCTATAGGTCCACATGTAGATTTTCATTCGTACTTATGCCCAGACTGGGTACCAGGCATAAGGGAGATACATTTGTGATTGTTATCAGTCAGTGAGATCACAGAAATGTAATAAATGTAACAAAATAATGGAATAGCCATACCTCAGAGCATTTCCCTTACTCCAAAGTTCAGAGAGTTTGTACATGCAAATAAGATCAAGTTTATTAATGCTGTTTTTGAAAAACACCATTAAAAAGTAAAAATCAATAAAGAATAAACAAGTAGTAGGGAAAGAGGCACTGAGGGGGGTGAATTCTTCTGCAAAAATACTTTGTGTTTTAACAAATTTTGAAGTTTGAAGGATATGTTTTCTCTCAGTGTTCTGAAGATTTACCTTTGAGTTTCTGTCACTGATCACTAATGTATCAAAGAGCCGTTGATGCTGTATCTGTGTGCATGTTCAAGTTAGTGTGTGTGCAAGCACATAGATCTATTTGACCAGGTTTATGTTGTTGTCCCACTACATGGCAAGTTAACTGTTATATTACTAGTTTCAGCCCCTGCACCCTTAACTGTTTAATTGTTCCTTTAGGCACAAAATAAGATCTGCAAAGCATTTGCTGTACTTTTTAACTTACTGCTCTAAGCAGGACTATACATCTGTTTATTAGTTATATCACATGTTTCTCAGCACCAGACAAAATTCTGCATTTAACCATGACTTTCTAAGCCAGGATTAGAATAACATTTCCTCTCTTTTTTATCTCTAGTGAGGACTGAACTGGTAACACCACTAGTTCTGATGCTAGTGATCTAACTACCGTATTCCAATGACAGTGGAACTGTATCCCAGTTTAAGACCAGCAGGCAGAATGGTTTTATCAAAATACATATGATGTAACTTGGAAATTCTTTAAAAGCTAGCCTTGTGAAAGTGGTTTGTGGGAAGCTTAACATGTTATCATGGATATTTGTGACTCATAAAATTTATCATGTATAGCCACTCCAAATAGGAGTAACATAGTGCAAAAAGACTTACTAGACTTTTATGAAATTCTCATTTGCACTTTGGCATGTGTAGTATAAATGAGCAATCTGGCATACTGATTTTGTGCTAAACACTGCTAACTTCCAGCATGGGACGAGTGAGGAGGGGTATTTTCTACATCAATTTGAGACTGGGACTGAATAAAAAGAAGTTGGCTGGAGAGGGTGTCCTCCATATTATACTGGTCCTAGTCTCACAAAATGAGAGGCAGGAGGATGGATGCCTTCTATGCTATAAAGTTACAGCAGCTATGATAAGACAGATGCTTCCTATTTTATACTGCTGCTAGGAATACATAAAAAGAAGAGGGGAATGGGGGTCTACTTTAACAAGAGGCAAGAAACTAGTCATGATCTGTTTTTACATACACCACTGACAGGGACATGACAACTGAGAGACAGGGAGTCTACTTTACAAATAAACACATTCTTAACATTACAGCTGGGGAAGGGAAGACTTAAATGTAGGAAAGCAGTAGTTCATATACGGCCAGGGCCTAATTTTATATCCCAACTTGAAATGCCATCAGGACAAAATATGTATATAATGCAGAATCTGGAATGTAGAAAAATGATTCATCAAAAACATCATCCAGGTCCTTATTAACATGATTAAACAGACTATCTTTTTCAGAAAGCTTTTTTCTTTATATAGAGCGATAATAATGGAATACTGTCTATCACAGGTAATGGGGTATGACCTGTATTAGGGTGACACAACAACAGGTTAGTTTAACAGTGGTTTCTAAAACTGCCTCTCATTTACATGGAACTTTGTTAAGAGAAGAGTTGAGTAAGCTATATGATTATTTTCCAGAGTTCTAATGACCCAAGTAAAGATGAAAGAAGGTTAAGCTGTTAAGGTGGGGATTGTTTTATGGACAAAGGGTCTTTTCTATATACGCTCTCTTCCTCTTCATCATTTTTTTGTTTCACACATGGATGGCAATAAGGGCACAGCAATACTAGTTAGCGGAGGGGAATGAAATCATTGTTTGCCATAGAGTTGCCTATTCCACAGGGCAATTGTCCAGGATAAACAGAATGAGTCTGATCATTACAAACAGTATCTTTTCCTGAAGGTCTCTACTTTTTTTCAACAGAACATTGCTAGAAAAGCCTTCTGCTTGGATCTGTGGCACAAAAGGAAGGAACTCTAACTTTTAACCAGACAACCAGATTTCAAACATCAGCTCAGAAAGTGTAGGTGCTGGGTGTGGGCTGAGGGGTGTGACTGAGCAGCCCTTGTCAGCTTTCCCAGCACTGGTGAGGGACTGGGGTTCTGTTCAAGCTCCGGCATGCCCCACTGGTGGCTAAACTAACTGAAGTGTGGTAGAAGGGAGAGGCTTGAGTAGGCTGTCATTATAAGAAGTGATTTTTTTATGACATATTATGACATAATCCATGCTCATTCCCCAGTTAAGATACTCATCTCCTATACACAAAGAAAATCCACACGTTTCAGGCACATATATATGCCTGCCTTCTGACCCTCATTTCTATTAAAGGGGAAATGGCTGCCTTAGGAGAAAAATGACCATGTGGTTGCTCTTTTCCTGGTGATGAAAGGCCTTCCAGCAGTGTTAGAGCAGAATTCCACTAAATTCCTGTCTAGACAAAGAAGGGATGGGGAAACAAATTCTATTGTCATGGGGTAAAAAAAAAAATAAGGTCACTCTCTCCTTGAAGAAGGAGAGCCCACCTGCAGGGTTACAGCAGGATTTGGGTCCACTTGCTTTGGTCAGACCCCCTCCCCAATAAGAAGTGTGTAAAAGGAATGAATGGGCTAATAGAGGACTGTCTGGATGTCAATAGTATGGGGTAGGGGATAAAGAAAAAAAAAAAAAACAATTGCTAAAAGGGAGACTGTTCAGTAGCCTCTTATATAGAAGAGCTGTCCTGCAATCAGTCTGAATGGATAAAAGCACTGCACAGACAAGATGATCAAACAAGGAATTATCAAAAATAATGCCTAGATCCCTTATTGACAGTGACTGACTGAAGGAGTGTGTTACCTATATGGGATGTGAAAATGTTTTGTTTACCAAAATTAACTAAGCTACAGTTTTCACATTTAATTTGAGACCATTGAACCACTTATTAACATGGTCTAACCCACATTGGTGCATTTGTGAGTTAGTGGAAGATTTAATAACAACACCCATTTTACCATTGTCTGCAAACTTAGATAAACATAATCATGGAGTACTGGCCTGAAGGTCTAACAGATATAGACAGATAGATGGATAGATACATAGATGCTTGTTGAGACATTACTATCTTTTTGGCAAAATGTGACTGCTGCTGCTGTGAATAACAACAATGAGAAAGTAAGAGAATGCTTCTCATACCTCTCAACTGTACAGATTTTCAGAGAATGTCCAGATTTTTGTCTCATATTTTTGGCCAGTTTTCCATAAAATTGTGGTTTTCTGGCAAATTAGCGACAAATCATTAATGACTGAAGTTAGAAAATAATGACAGACATTTGAGTTTCAGACTTCATACCCTTCAGAAAATTTATGCTAATGCAAAATCTGTTATTCTATCAATGTTCTAAGTTTCTAAGAGTAATATTTTAAAATTGTCCCTATTTTTGGGCCTTTGTCCCACTTTTATTTATGTTTTTGTCCAGATTTCTTGCTCTAAGAGGTTAAGAGGTATGATGCTTCTCCTGACTTTGGGTCTAACAAAAGTGACATTTATACTAATGTCTTCAAGATGTTTAGTTTGTGTGTGTGTGTGTGTGTGTGTGTGTGTGTGTGTGTGTGTGTGTGTGTGTGTGTCTACATGTGTGTGCGTGTATTGAAATGACAGAGTGATTGATTTATTTCTTGCCACACCCAGAAGGAACAGAGCCAGAACCAAAATATATACTCTGAGAGAGAAGTGAGTGAAACAATTCTTAAATCAAGTTTAACAGGAATTAGATGACATGAAAAACAGTGGAAGAATGAGGAGTACTGTTGAATATGTTAATGTAGTAAATTGCCGGAAAGTTGCTTACCAAACAGGTGCATAGTGAATGTGCTAAGCTGCTGAAAGAAATGTAGCGAGAGAGACCTCATACATTCTTGCAGTACAAAGTATGTGCTTAAGAAAAGTGGTGAAAGAAATTAGTGATACAAACAGTGAGCATGGTAAAATTGTGATGAATTTTCAAAATGCAAAAGGGGGTTACTGCATTTAAATTAACTAAAAGCACTGCAGTGACAGATGACCTGTGATTTGGGGGAAGTTTTGGAAATTTCCCAGATGTCTTGCTAGTCCATTTAACACATAAAAAAAGTGGTATACTTCAAAAATGAGTACTGCAGGGGCAGCCATATAAAAAAAAAGTTCACTTCCCAAAACTAGAGTATGGTCTGCCCCTTCTATGATTTCACTTAGTTCAAAACACTTAAACTACAAACCACTGAAAATTAAATATTCCATTTTGCTCTTCTAGCATACCTAAATAAACACCATTGTGAACTATTAAACCAAATTAACTGCCCTCTCAGTGAGCAGAGCAACATACCTCCATGCCATTCTTATATATAAAATTCTTTACACCGCTTATTGCCCCCTGCTTAAAAGGCTTCCAGTCAGGAGAACAAACTGCTGACTTTGAAGCAGCCAAGATAATAAGTCTGTTCATACCCATATTCAAAAATATACTTGATAAAAGCACCATGTCCAATCTAGGTCCTTATGTCTGGAATGGTCTCCCAAATCAAGTAAGAAATAATCAAAATTTGAAAGCCTTCAAATCCTCTCTAAATGAAAGCTTACACACAGAAGCAAAAATTTCATGATATGTGCTAAAGCATTGCATTGGATTGCCCAACTTACATATGTCTGAATCATAAATGTGAATCCATTGGTATCCTTCTCTGAACAAAAATACGTATGTTATATGTATAGGGTCAACTGCTATGTAACATAACTAGAGAAAATTATGCACAAACCTGGTGAAATTGGTAAGTTACCTGTACTGAGAAAGAGAAGCAAAAGATATCATAAGCAAAACAACATCAGTGCTGCTATCATGAAAGATGAACAGATGTTAAGTTCTGCTGAAACATAACAAAATGGTCTCACAAAGGTAAATGCTGTTGTCCAACCAAGGCTGGTTACAAATAGTACTGCGGTACAACACAATGAGAATGCTTTACATGAGAAAATCTCAGAGGGGTAGCAGCAAACAGATGTTTTGCAGTCTAGTGTTACAGCTATCCAAAGTGAAGAGTTACTTGAAAAATGATTCTAACTTTATAAATATTCTAGGGGACCTGAAATAGACAAGGCTGATGAGCAGAACTTTTCTGGGTGTGCTATTAAGAAAGGCAAAGTTGTTGAGAAGCTATTAGAGTTTATTACATGAAATATACTTGTGCATCAAAAGGATAACCATGAACAAGAGTAACAAACGAGACTCTCGTTCAACATTGTGTAGTTCTGCAAGAAAAAGTCAGGAGGATATTAAATAAGGAATTAGAAATGTTAAAATAGCCAGGGAGCACTGTGTTTAAGTAGAGAGAACTAATAGCTATGAAAGAACAGATGGAATCTGAAAATGTAGGAAAAATGACACAGTGTGCTACAAGGTTGATTACTGATCCTGATTAGCAAAAGATATAGCAAAATAAAATAGAGAAATGGCTGGCATATCCAAAAGACACAACAAATTTTCTGTACAAGTAGAAACTGTAAAATACAAATGTAAACCTGAAAAAAATAAAACAAAAAGAAAAACATCAACATGACCTAGTGCTGAAATACAAAACAGAAGTCTCTTTCAAACCTAAGCCAGCATTTTCTGTTTACAGACTGAAAAGAAAAATGTGGTGGGAGCAACAAAAGATTAACAATCACCAGCATGATCTAAAATCAAAATACAAGAATGTGCAAGCTGATAATAAGTTGCTAAAAGCACAACTTCAACAGAATGAAAATAAAGTCAATAACTATATACAAAAGTGTAAATTAAAGTAAGCAGTTTGTACAGATCACTGAGGTATTCCAAAAAGCTATACATTGAGTTGACCCAGTAGTCAGGGAGTTGTTGACACACAAAGACAGTAATCTAGTCTTTGACCATCACTTGTCTACTGTAGTGAGGAAATCATTCTATGTTGTGCAACTTATAAACAAAGGTATGGCATCTAGGTCCAAGGAAGTCATTATGCCACTGTATCCGGGATTTATCAAACCTATCACTTAGTACAATGCCCCCTTTGGTATGTACCTAATCAGGCATATCCAACAACTAGAACATTCACAGAGGTTCCTCACTAAAAGAATACAAATTGTATATAACATGTCTTATGCAGATTTCTGCCTGTATTCTTTCTCCTGTAGGCTGTTGAGGGCAGATCTATGCCTGGCATAGAAGGCATTGGCAGACCCCACTCTGATGGACTTCCTGCATAACCGCAAAACAAACAGCACCAGAATTACCCATTTTAAAGACTTAAACCTTGCCTGTGATATAAATAGGACCTGCTGGAGAGACACCCATGTATCCCAGAGACTACCCCATTGCTGGAACAGGCTCCTCATCCATGTGAAGCAGAGCTCCTCCCTAACCCAATTCAAGTGTAATTTGGACAATTGGATGCAGAACAGGAAATGCATCCCTAGTTTGGCACCTATGTCTCTAATGGGCATGGGCAGCTTGTAAATGGTTCAGCTCCCAGGCCCCTGCTTGTAAATGTTTCACCTCCCAAACCCCTGCTTACAGTTATCAAAGATAACAAAACTTGTCAGAGATTTGGGATGCATACCTAGGCTTAAAAAGGCCCTAGTAAACACTATGAATCTATAATGAAATACAAAGATGCTATAACAGTGACTTGAGAATCAAGTCATCAATGATCTAGAACAAAAGTGACATACTGCAGGAAGAAAACAGAAATGTTACAAAATCGGTGAACAGTACGAGTCTATGCTGGAGCAAATTATTGTGTAAAACTTTGGAGGCTGAAAATGTAGTCCAACCCTTGGAGGAAACAAGCAGTAAATTAAGACATTGTCTGTCAAGCCTTACCTCTCATGCTGAGCTGATGCAAGAAAGTCATGCTTCCGTAACAAAATTACAACAGGAAATCAATTCCCTCAAACATAAAGACGACTCCCTCATTAACCTTCTGAAGCAAAGAGAGTTGACCAATATAGAGAATGGCAGAGACATTCCGTGTCTGAAAGCAACAGGAGCCCCTGAACAGAACTGTACTGAAGGCCAGAATAGCATACCCAGTGAGACCACAGAACAAACAGCTGCAGAGTTTGAAGCTGCAGAAAAACAAGTTTTAATCAAAATGGGACAGTAGAGAATAGTTCAAAAGTACTGTGGGTCACATGATCTGTTCATGTAGTCTAAATCAACAAACTCACCAGTCATGGCTAATATAAAAGAAAGCTCGGTCAACAAGCCAGCAACTGAGGTTTCAGTACATGAGGACAGGAATATTAAATATCCTGACTTTAAGGAAAATGACAATAATCTATAAGCCATTTAGTACAAGACAGGTAGAGACAAGAGGAACTTCCACATGGTTTTTGTGCTCAGTGAAAATGCAATGCTAGTAAAGACCACTGTAACAACATGGAATATTGTGATGTAAACAGTTATGGAAGTCTCTTTCTTTTTCTATAAAGGGGGAAATATGTTCCAGGACAGAAAGGTTTTGCATTGATAATAGCCAAGACTTGTCATTGGACTCACGCCAAATTAACAGCAGAGAAACCATTGCTATGAAGCTGGTAATAATTGAGATATATTAGAAGTGTAGTGATTTGACCATCCCAATATCTCAGACAGACAGACAGACCCATGCTAACTGTGGGACAATATAAAACCAAACTAACTGGAAAAGATGTATGTGCCCCTATTGGTCAGTGTGTGCCCACCATAAAGCCCAGCAGCCCCAGGTAAATAAGCCACTGGCTAGCCGGTGTCCAGTTGCCCAGCTTGGGTTAACTGGGATAACTCTGTTGAGTGAAAGCTGGATGTAAAACCTGACAGACATTAAATAAGAATTGCTACACTCAATGTAAATTCACTAACAGGGTAGAGCTTGGAAGTGGATGACATGATGTTAAGTAGGAGGCTTGGCATCCTATGTATCCAGGATCCAAGATGGAAAGGCAGTGCAGTAAAGCCACTTGGCTTGGGATCCAGAGTCTACTATGGGGAGGAAGATAGGCTAGAAATGGTGTGGGAATTGTGGTAAGGGAGATGCTTCAGAAAGCAGGAATGGATGTCATCAGAATTAATGACAGATTCATGGCAATCAGACTCATGTAATGTTCATAATCTTAGCCTATACCCCATAGCAGGATTGTGATATTGAGAAAGAGAGTGCATTCAGACAGCAGTTGTATGACATACTAGATATGCAGGACAACATGAATTGGTGTTGATAACAAATTACCTGAATACACATATTGGGACAGACAGAACAGGATACAAGAACTTGCCTGGGTCCACATGGGTGAGGCAAAAGGAATAAAGAAGGAGAGGCTATTCTAGACTTCTGTCTGGCAAATGGCTTGATAGTAGCCAACACATGGTTTAGCAAGAGAGACAGTCAAAAGACCACATAAAAGAGTGGTCAACACACAACTCATACAGAGTTTGTAAGTCTGTAAGGAAAGGGCACTAGAGTAAAATCTTCAATTGCAGTCATCCCCAGTTGGCACACAGCATAACCCACAGGTTGCGACAATCATCTGGAAGCAGTGGTCAGAGAAGGCTTAAGATCAACAGAGACCAGGCTGAAGACCTGAAAGTTGACTGAAGAGAATGAACAGCAGCTCAAGAAATTACTCAGAGCTCTAGCACCTCGAGAAGAAGAGGAAATAAGTGAAACTGAAAACGAATGACAGCACCTCAAAACAACACTTGTGAGGACTACTGAAAAGATATGTGGTCAAGGCCAGGTATGGAAATAAGGTACATAAGGAAAGCTGGTGGTGGAATGCAGAAGTCCATGAAGTCATCAAAAGAAAGGAGGAGTGCAGGAAAAAAGTGGGAAATAGAAAAGATGGACCAGGCTAGGAAGGAATACTGGTTGGCTAACAAAGAGAGTAAAAAAGGAGTTGCAATAACAAAGAACAAGGCACCAGTGGTACTCTACCAGCTTCTGGAAAGTGACTCAGGAAATGGCAAAATTAATTTATATCAGGTTGCAAGGCAAAGACAGAAAGATAAAGATGATAGTCAGACACTCTTCATAAGGGATGCTGTAGAACAGAGCGTGTGTGCTGTGTCTTTAAGAAGCATATCAAGGACTGAACATGCATATATAAATAGCAGACACATGCTATACTCAGTGCCATTTTTGAAAAGTGCAGTCAGAAAGTGAGCATGCAAGAATGAATGCAGTTAGTTTGTATATAAGGTACCTAAGTTGAAGTTAATAAGCTACAATCGTGATGTGTTTGTACATGATAAAGCTGCTTGAACAGAAACCATAAAGAATCGTCTATTACATCCTGACTAGATGAGCAACATGGTGTCAGAACTGGGATTCCAGAGACTGATATTCAGAGCCACAAGGTGCAGAGATAATAGTGAAGATAAACTAAGAGAAACCAGCATGAAAAAGGGCCAGAAAAGAACCAAAGTTAATGAAAACTTGCATGAACAACTTATTTTCTAAAAGGATAAAACAGATTATTACAAGGGCACAAATGGTATTATTAAACAAGCGAGAGGCCCAAAAGGTTTATTAATTAACTAAATGTTTAAAATTAAGATATTTGATAAAACAATTATCAGAAAAGCAAAACAAGTATGTTTAAAGCAAAACAAGTGTGTTTAAAGCAAAATGAGCATGTTTAGAGTAAAATGAGCACAAGAAAAGTACAAAGGGCATGAAAAGAAATTAAATCAGCAAAATGAATATAATAAGGGGATAAAAGGGTGCATTAAGCAAAATAAAGCAAGGGGACTCCATATTTTTGTCAAAGTGCTGTGTTTTGGTATAACTACGACTTTGTATTGGATCAATGGCATAAGTAGAGTTATTCAAAGTACTAAAAGATGTGTAAAAGTACTTACAGTGTGTGCTTATTAATGTGCACGTATTCCAAAGAGTTTATTTGTGTGTAAAGTGCAACTATTTTGTGAAGTACAAAGTACAGCCATTTCAAAAAGTTTCTTGTGCTGGGTATGTCTATTTGTAAAGTGCTGCTATTACAGAGTGTTTCTTGCACTGTAAAGAATTATCTAGCAAAGTTCTGCCATTTTGGAGAAGTTTCAGTGTGCCCTGTACTGTTTATTCGCAAATGCAGTTACTTTGAAATGTTTCTTACTCTGAGCTTCTTCTGCCCAGCTCATTTGCACAGTGCAGTTATTTGACATGTTTCTTACACTGATAAGAGGTGATTTCTTGCAGTATAGCAATTTCAAGAGTATTATAATGCCTGACAGACTTATTTCACAAAGTTCAGTTATTCAGAAGCTTGTTGTGCCATTGGGCAAAGTTACAAATACTGGCGT
The DNA here is from genome assembly GCF_019279795.1 of Protopterus annectens. Lineage (NCBI taxonomy): Eukaryota > Metazoa > Chordata > Ceratodontiformes > Protopteridae > Protopterus > Protopterus annectens. The sequence goes on along the minus strand of NC_056734.1, from coordinate 352,795,876 downwards.
AAATTTTTGGCATATGTGTATATGTGTGTGTTCATGCATATTTGCAAAACCCTTCAGGTCTATATTAGAACACCGAACATTTGAAATGTCAGGTGTTCTAATATCGACCCGTTTTCAGCGAATGCTGAAAATATCGAAGTAACAGGAAACAGAATTCTTTCCTAGGGAAAGAATTTGGTTGTCTGTTTCTGTTGCTTCAGTATTTTCAGTGCCCTGGTGGAAAGTTACGGGTCAGGTTCAGGTAAGTGTGCGATTGTGTGGACATGTGGATTAGGGCGGGTTAGGTGAGATTGGGTTAGGGCGCGGGTCAGGTAAGTGTGCGATTGTGTGGACATGTGGGTTAGGGCGAGTTAGGTGAGTTAGGGTTAGGGCGCAGGTGAGGTGACTGTGCAATAGTGACAGACCTTAGGGTTAGGGTTTGGGTTAAGGTAAGTGGATAGTTAACGGTGTTTATATAGTTTAGTGTAGGGTTAGATGTTAGAGTTTAGGTGTATGTGTGTGGATTGCTGTTTGTTTGGTGTGCTTGTGTTGTGTGTATGTGTTTTGGAACAGCAAATTTTTTCCCCTAGGAAAAAAATTGCTGTTCCGAATGTTCAATGTTTTTTTTTTCGATTGCTAGGGTTCGATATTAGAACACTCGACATTTTGAATGCTCGGTGTTCTAATATAGACCCAACCCTTCATATGGCAGAGGGATTTAGAAAGCCCTCACACTTGTATTTGATCAGAATATTGCAGAGAATTATAGAGAATATTTGAGCAAGAGTACAATATTTTATACATAGGTTCATAGGTTCATAGGTTGATACTAGGCTATCTGCCCAAGGGCATTTATAAGCCTAGCCAGAGTGTATTTGGCTTTCGCCTCCCTATTAGATTAGCCTACTGTGCCTCTGTATAGTAGGTCACAGAAGGTAGCCCTTTAAGATTAGTTTACTGTGCCTCTGTCAAGCAGGGACACAGAAGAGATCCCAGGGGTGAATTTGCAATTTCCCATCCACGCGTCCAGATTTCGCTTGAAGAGGGTCAGCGAGGGGCTATGTCTAACATGAATTGGGATTCTGTTCCAGAGTGAGGGGAGCCTCTGGGAAAAGAATCTGTCCCTCCAGCATGTCCTATTTATTTTTGTGCTGAGGTTTAAGTCCCTGGAGCGTGTAGCTCTAAGGGATTTGGATTTTTTGAGGTGGAGCATGTCCATTAATTCTGAGTTAGACATGGCTTTGTACGTCAGGCATAGATCGCCTCTGAGTAGGCGGTAAGCAACTGAGTAGAGCTGGAGTTTCTTTAGTCGAGCTGTATAGGACATCTGTTTGTGGCCCATGATCCTCTTGGTGAGGTACTTTTGTGGTCTCTGCAGTTGCTGCAGATGTCGGGTAAGGTACATCCCAAAAGGGGCACTGTATTCAATTATGGGCCTGATGAGTGATGAGTAAAGGGGCACAATGACCTCTCTTAATCTAGATGCGAACCCTTTTGTGATAAGGTGGGCTATATAGAAGGTCTTTCTAACCACTTTGGCAACGTGATTATCAAAGGAGAGATTACTATCTATGTGGGTCCCCAAATCCCTAATTACTTCTTCTGTACTTAATGGATTACCGCCTATGTGGTAATTTGTGGGCACTGTGTTTTTCCCAAAGGGATGACTATGCACTTTTTAGCATTTAGCTTGAGACCGTGGCTCTGACACCAAGCATCCGTTTCCGTGAGACCCTTTTGGAGGATGCTTGTGTCAGCTGGAGAGTCGATTATGGCTCCCAGTTTGCAGTCATCTGCGAACTTTGTCAGCCATAGTCCCCCCCCCGTGTTAGCCTGTACCTCAGAGAAGTATATACCGAATAAGAGAGGTCCCAGAACTGAGCCTTGTGGGACACCACTTGTAACTGGTTTGGATTCGGACGTGGCACCTGCAATTCTGACCATGTGGGTTCTATCCCTGTTTTTTTGTTTTATATAAAGGTTTTTTGTTCAACTGTGCTCAACTGTGGTTTTTCGTTGGTTCTATCCCTGAGCCAGTTTGCAACCCATCTTGTGACCTAGGGGTTGATATTTAAGCTGGTAAGCTTATTTATGATGCCCAAGTGGGGTATTGTGTCGAAGGCTTTTGCGAGGTCCAGGTAGGCTGTGTGGACTACCGTGCCCTCATCTATGGCTTTGGTAACCGTTTCAAAGAAATCAACTAGGTTTAAGAGGCAAGATCTGCCCTTAACAAAGCCAAATTGGGTAGGGTCCAGTGTCTGGAGGTTCCCAATGTCTTTGTTTATGAGTTCCATGATAATACGCTCCATAGCTTTACAGATCAGAGTAGTCAGGCTTATGGGGCGATAGTTCCCGGGGTCTGTTGTGGTGCCACCTTTGTGGAGTGGGATCACTGTAGCTGTACACCATTCTTTGGGTACATATCCTGTAGTAAGGCTAAGTTTGAACAGTGACTTAATGTGAGGGTTCAGTTCTTCTTGGAGCTCGTGTAAGACGCAGCCTGGGACACCGTCCAGTCCCATAGATGCTGTGTTTTTTGCTTTGGAGAGGGCAGCTTTCACCTGTGCATCTGTGATGTCAGGGATGTTACATTCAGTTGGGATAGGCGTTTGTTCCTTTGGGGGGGAAGGGGGGGAGAAGTTAGCACTGAACCTGTCTGCCAGGATGTTGGCTATGTCTGTAGGTTCGGTATATTTTGTACCATTATGCATCAATTCAGAGCATATCTGGGAATTTCCACCCATATTCCTGACATAACTAAAGAAGGCCTTGTGATTATCTTTAGTGTCTAGGGCAATTTTTCTTTTGAAGCTGGCCTTTGATGATTTTATGAGGGATCGTAGTTTCTTGCTACTACTGATCAGAGATGCCTTCCTTTTTTGGGATTTTGCTCTATCATGTAGTAGCTTCCTCCTTCTGTTGTATAGCTTATTTATGGCTGGGGTCCACCAGACTGGTCTCCTGTTTACGGAGGAGTGAGTCTTGGTTTTATTTGGGATAGCACGATCCATGCATTCCTGCAGGTGCTCATAGAATGCAATTGTAAAGGATTCTGCAGAATGGGCAGTATTATCCTCTGGCCCAGGGGCTTTGAAGGACTCCACTTCAGTCTTGAGAAGTGTGATTAGCTTTTGAGAACTTTTTTACAGTGGTTTCCTTGGCTGGGGGTGGGGACGGGATATGGATGTCCAGGGAAATTAGTTTATGGTCTGATCTTACCAATGAGGGGTTTACCGCTGGTGTGGAACATAGAGTCCCCATGTTGGTGATGACCAGGTCCAATATGTTGTCCCCTCTTGTTCCATAGCATTAGAGTTTACAAATTCAAGGAACCATTGGGCGAGGGTGTTTGGGCTTGAGTAGTTTTCCCAGTCAATGTTTGGGTAGTTGAAGTCACCCAATATCATGGTGTTTGGAGAGACCTTCATATTCTCCAATGTTCTCAGGAATGCCAAGTGGGGTTCCTGTAAAAGGGAGGATGATCTGTAGCAGGCTACAAACTGAAAGGCAGTTTTGACCTCTGTTAGTTGCACATGGATGGTCTCCGATGCTTCGTGCAATGCCACTAACCTGGAGGTGTAGGTATCTTTGATGAATATAGATATTCCCCCTCCTTTTTTGCTTCGGTCCGAGTTTTGGGGCCGAAAAGCATGGTATGAGTTATAACCTGGTAGTGCTGGGGTGCTCTCAGGAGCCTTGAACCAGGTTTCTGTTACTGCACAGACATCGATTTTCTCCATACTGAGGAGAGTCTCGAGTGCGTGCATCTTGAGGTTTAGACTTCTGGCATTGAGTAGCATTACCTTTAGGTTTTTTATTCTTGGGTTGTCTATGGAGGTGGGTTTGTCCTTTAAGCCTTGCCTAAAAAAAGCACTATGGAGGTGGCAAGAGCCTTGGCCAGTATACAAAAGCCTAAGGGTGACAGGTGCAAGCCGTCCCTAGCGAAGCAACGTGGCTTGTCGAGCATGTCATCCCAGGCTGACAGACACTGGATCCCCTTTGAATGACACCAATACTTTAGCCAATTGTTGAAACTGATCATTTTGTCTTTAAACTGTGGCAACATTCTTGGTGAGGGCAAGATGCTACTCAAGGTCAGGGTCATACCAGCCTGGGCTACATGATCAGAGAGCTCCTCTATGTCTCTTTTCATGTAGTCCAGGAAAGTACGTCTCAGGTAATTCACATCAGCATGGACAATGACGGAGTCATATTTGTACTTGCTTTGGAGTGACCTGAGTGCTTGAGTTATGTGGCGGATCCTGGCACCTGACAGGCAGCTTACAGTGACCTTCTACTTGTTCAGTCTGGTGAGCGGGACGTCAGTGTGCCGGACAATAAAGTCCCCTATAACAAATGTATTTGGTGTGTTGTTTAGCCTTAAGGGCTGTGACTGTGTGGCACACTGACTTTGTGAAATATGTGATTCGTGGGTATTTTTGAGGGGTGGCTGTTGCTTGGGTGTCTGCTTTGGAGGTCTTTGCTGCTTAGGCAGATTTTTATTTAGAGCCTCCGAGTATGTTTTTGTGTGTTTATGTGTTAGGTTTGCAGATGCAATAGGTCTATGTGAGACTGGATTTGTGGTGTGGGTGGTTACCTTTTCCTCCTGACTGACTGTGCCAGTCTTGGGTTGAGAGACCTCTGCCTCCAGTTTGGCTGTGTAACTGCATCTCTCACATGTATTAGAGTTTGTTGGAAGGAGGAGAGGGTTGTCTGTGTACATAAGGCAATTGTAACATTGCCTCAGGATTCCCAGATTCACCAACTGGACTGGAGAGTAACCCTGAAACTGACCCTTGGACATACCAGATTAGTATAGGGAACTATTTTTTTTTTTTTACTGATCAGATTAGTAAAGGGAACTGATTTTTCACTGATCAGAAAGGACCAATTGGGAGCCTAGTACTTATGAGAAGTCTAGGAGGGTGTAGTGCTTTAGTTAGTTAGTGTTTCCTTATAAGATTTGAGCAAGTGCAGGGCTTTAGAATGAGAATAGAGTGATTACTTTGAGAGTTTGAACAGTTCTAAGAGAAAAAATGAAGAGCAGACTTTGTGGAGCCAGGAATAGTTTAAACCTGTTTAGGCGGCGCTGCCCGACACTGCTCAGTGCGCAAGACCGCGCAAAAGAAAGACAGTTGTAGGGTTTTAAGAGAGAGAGATCAAGGAGTTTGGAATTGACCCAAAATGGCCAATAAAACTACAGTTTCTAGGCAGTAACCACTCCTACAGGGACAGGCAGGCTGCTCAGTGTTAACCACTGCCACTGATGAAAATAGAGACTTCCCTTTAGCCCAAGCAAGCACTGGCCTCCAAGAAACTTACAAACAGTTCAGAACAGCAACTCTGTAACTGAACTTTTTAAATTACAGAAAGTTGGAAAAAAGCAAGATTTTTATTTTTTGTTTGTTTTTGTTTTTTTAAAGGTAGCAGAGATAAACAAACAGTAAACTAGTCAGAACAGTGTAATAAATTACCCCACACTTGAGTGCTAGGCCAGAGGCAGGTAAAATGCAATTTTAAGAAAAAACTATTTTAAATTAAGTGCAACACAGGAAATGCAGTAAATAGGCTCTAGATGTGTTCTAATTACTGTTTCTAACTTCAGCTAGCCAGAAAACGCCGAAACATAGGCGGCAATGCAATAATTTCAAACAATAAATCTGAAGAAAATACTTATAATCTCAAAAGTGTCTCCTTTCTTCTCTCAGCGTTTTCTCCCTTTGGTAGGGTACAACCAGCTTATTCTGACAAAGATGCATGCACCAGTGCATTCATTTTGCTAAAACTAGCTGGGTCAGAGGCCACTGAAAGAGACCGTTCATTTGTGTATGCACCAGCAGTATATGAAGGAGAAGATGAAAAATCATCATATTGTTGTACAGGCTGAATCAAAGGAAGACTCTGAGTGTTTGAAGAGCAGATTCAGGGAAATGTGAAATCTGCAGACAAATATTACATAAGAGAGGCATTTGTTTTACACAAGAGATCAGAAACCAGGGCAAACTTTTCCAACTTACATTACTGACCTGAGAAACAAAGCTAAAATGTGTCAGTTTGGTGACTTAAAAGATGAGTTAATAAAGGATAGGCTTATGTGTGGTATTAATAGTGCTGCTGAGAGAAAGATTTTGCTTCATGACAGTGATTTAACATTGAGTAAAGCCACTGAAATTTCTCAGATCCATGAAATTACAGAAAGGCACACAAGTATGCTTGCTAATGACAAAAGCATGGTTTCTGCAGGTTCCAGAGCAAAATGTAGATAGCATGCAACACATGGCAAACAGAAGCAGGCCTAAGCACATGGCAGTCACAGCCCCTGCTGGTTCACCGGGGAAACCACATAGTTTTCCAGCAAGTTCTAAGAAAGGAGCACGCTCAGTGCAGTACAAGAGTGAGTCAGCAAAAAGTACAGTTTTGTACCTACCATAAATGTTGATGTTTGAGTGTTCACACTGCTGCAGTCATCACACTTGGGTTATTGTGCCGTCAGGCGGTCCCGCAGTCGGCCAGAGTTCCAAAGTCTTGGTCCGGCGTCGGTTGCTGTCGCTTCTTCCCTGATGTCAGTGTGCCAGGGGTATATAAGAGGTATCCGACTCCATTTTCTTCAGTTTTTCTTGCCCCATATGTCAGGTGCCCCCAAGTAGGTAGGCAATACATATTGCTAATAAAACATGTAAAAGGAATAAAAGGAATACCTTCAGTTACAAGCAAATACACCACAAAGGTTGTACAGGATAGAAAAGGTATAGAAAAGTTCAGCTAGGTCAGAGGGGATGGAGGGAGGGTAACCCGGACTGCAGCAGTGTGAACACTTGAACATCTACATTTATGGTAGGTACAAAACTGTACTATGTTCATCGTGTTACACTGCTGCAGTCATCACACTTGGGTTGAATCCCAAAGCTAAGGATGGGTGTTGGAACTAAACAGGGTTTGGAGAGGCTAGTAGGCCCTGCAGAACTGCAGTGGCAAAGCCAGCTCTGGTTTTAGAGTATAGAGGTAAGTGACAGTGCTTGGTGAAGGTGTGCACTGAACTCCAAGTTGCAGCCTCCAAAATATCCTTGGTTGGTACCCCTCTGAGGAAGGCTGTTGATGTTGCTGTAGCCCTGGTGGAATGGGGCCTAATGTTACCAGGTACAGGTTTCCCATGGTGTGTGTAGCAGAAATGGATACAATGTCCTATCCATTCTGAAATGGTCTGTTTTGAGATAGCCTTTCCATGTGATCCTGCAACATAGGATACAAAGAGCTGGTCATATTTTCTGAAAGCCTTAGTTTTATCCAAGTAGTAATGTAATTGCCTGTGAATGTCCAAAGAGTGTAGGAGCCTTTCCCCTTTGTTCTGGGGGTTTGGATAAAAGGTGGGCAAATGAATGGTTTGGTTTAGGGCCACACTGGACACCACCTTTGGCATAAAGGAAGGGTTAGTTCGTAAAGCGACTCTGTCTTGGTGAAAAATGATGAAAGGCTCCACTGCCATTAGGGCCTGTAGCTCTGAGACTCTTCGTGCTGAAGTTATTGCTAGCAGCAGGGCAGTTTTCCATGATAGAAACTGTAGATCAGCTGTAAAAGCTGGTTCAAAGGGCAGTAGTGTAAGTTTTTCCAAAACAAAATTGAGATCCCAAGTTGGTGTTGGTGCTCTCCGGGGCGGTCTTATGTTCTTAGCCCCTCTGAGGAACTGTCTTAGTAATGGATGTGAAAATATAGGAGGATCCGTGTTGTATTGAGCTGAAATAGCTTAGGCGTGGATCTTAATAGATGAAAAGGAAAGTCCTATGTGCAACATCTCAGTTAAATATTGAAGAATCTGAGGAATATTTGGGACAAGGGGATTTTGGCCTTTAGCCTGGTTCCAGGCGCAGAATCTTTTCCATTTGTCTGAATAGGCTTTCCTGGTGCTGGGCCTCCTGGCCTCCAGAATGACATCCATCACAACTTTAGAGAGAAGTGTTGACTGGTTGTTTAGGTAATTTGCCATGCAGCCAGATTTAAAGTCTTGAGCTGGCTGTGTAGAATCTGATTGTTTTGCTGAGCGAGCAGGTGAGGAATTGGAGGTAAAATCCATGGTGGGCCTTGAGCCATGTTCCTTAGTATTGGATACCAGTGTTGGAGTGGTCAGTCTGGAGCAATGAGTATCATTTGTGGCCTCTCTAATCTGGCTTTCAGCAGCATCTTTGCCAAAAGAGGCAGTGGAGGAAAGGCATACACTGTCAATGTTTTCCAACTGAATGAGAGGGCGTCCACTTTCCAAGCTAGTGTGTGGTATGTCCTTGTGCAGAATTTCTGTAGTTGGTAGTTTTGGGGGGAAGCAAACAGATCTATGTCTGGGCTCCCCCATTTTTGAGTTATCATTGCAAATACTTGTGGATCTAGTTTCCACTAGTGAGGATCTATGATGTTTCTGCTTAGATCGTCTGCCAATGTGTTTTTCTTTCCTGGCAGGAATTGTGCTTGTAGTTGAACTTGGTAGGTCAGTGCTGCGTTCCACAAGGTCATTGCTTGCCTGCATAGGGGGTAGGAATGTGTGCCCCCTTGCTTGTTTATGTACCACATCACTGTAGTGTTGTCTGTCTTTATTAGGAGTTGTCCTGGATGTAGGAGGTCCTTGAAAGCTGTTAGGGCATTTTGTACAGCTAGCATCTCTTTTTGATTGATATGTAGATGCCTTTGATCTGCAGACCATTTGCCCTGAATACACTGTCCTGCCATGTGTGCTCCCCAGGCATAATCCGATGCATCTGTTGTTATAGTTTGCCTGGCTGGGGGTAAGGTAAAAGGCTGACCCTTGTTGAGGTGACATGCCTGAGCCCACCATAGAAACTCCTGTTGAAGGCAGGGAATGAGTGGAATTATTGTTTCCAAGCTGTGGCTGTGTTGAGTCCATACGCTTTTCAGGTACCATTGTAATTTCCTCATATGCAGTTTTGCAAATGGTATTAGTAGTATGCAAGATGCCATGAATCCCAAGGCCTGCAGAATTTTTCTTGCAGGGAGTTGGGTTTTTGTTGCCATCATTTTGAAGTATTGAGTCAATTGTTCTTGCTTGTCTGACATGAGGTAAGCCATCTGGGCCGTTGTATTTAAGCTGTCACCCAGGAATATATATGTCTTGTGAGGGCACTAGTTTTGACTTCTTTTCATTTACTGTGTACCCTAGGCAACTTAATAGGTTTTTGACAAACGCCAGATGCTTTAAAAGAATGTCCTTGCTTTCTGCTTGAATAAGGCAGTCGTCCAGGTATGGATATATTTGAATTTGTCTTTGTCTGCAGTATGCAATTACTGGTGCCAGGCATTTTGTGAAGACCCTGGGCGCAGTAGATAAGCCAAAGGGCAGTGCAGAGAATTGGTAATGGGTTGAACCTGCTATAAATCGGAGGTATCTTCTGCAATTTTGTCTGATAGGGACATGCAGGTATGCCACCTTGAGGTCCAACGTTACTAGCCAAGCCTTCTTGCCCAGCATGGGAAGAAGTTGCTGTAGTGTTAGCATCTTGAATTTGGGTACTTCCAGATATGTGTTTAGATTTGAGAGGTCCAGAATGGGTCTCCAGGCTTTGTCCTTTTGGGGAACTAGATAGAGTCTTGAGTAAAATCCTTGTTCTTGCTCCTGTGTTGGGACCTTTTGAATGGCTCTCATGTCCATGAGAGCTGAAATTTGCTTTTGAGCCTCTGCCCATTGATTTGGTGGCAGGTTTGGCATTCCTTTTATCCTTGGTAAAGTGTGAAAGTGGAATATGTATCCTTGAGATACAATATTTAGGACCCATTTGTCTTTTGTGATGCTGTGCCAGTTGTCTGCAAAAAGTGCTAGTTTTCCTCCCAAGGGAGCTGCCAAGAGGGATTTGCTTGGCAGTCTGAGGGGTAAGTCATTGTGTTTGTCTTCTGATAGTTTGAGACCTGTCTTCTCCTCCTTTTTGGGTTGTGGCACCCCATTGTCGAGGCTGGTAAGAACCTTGTGACTGACCTCTGCCCCTTGGGCATCTGTATTTGCCCCTCTTTGGTCTGGCAGAAGTTGGAAAGGACCAGTTTTTGGTTGGCCAATTTCTGCTGAAACGAGGGGGTTGAACCTGTAAAAAATCCTTGACCGTCTGCATAGATTTTGCCTTATCCTCCATTTTCTTTAACACCTCTTCTGTTTTTACACCAAATAAAACATCCTGCTGTAAAGGTGCATCCAATAACTTTGCTTTAACATGATCAGGTAAAGTTTGTTCTTTTAACCAAGCATGCCTACGTATGACGGACCCTGTCAATGCTGCTCTACAAGAAGCTTCCAATGAATCAAATCCACATTGCAAAGTATGTTTTCCCACTTGTTCAGCTGCATGTAACAAATCTTGCATTTCCTTGTAATCAGGCTGTTCTGTATGTGTGATCATTTTTTTGTTTTAATTGAGACAGCAAATACTGTTGATATTTCAACATGTGAAACTGGCAATTTAAGGCCCTCATAGCTAGAGTAGCTGAGGTATATACTTTCTTTCCCCATCTGTCTAGTGCTCCAGAATCCCTTTCAGAGGGTACAGGATTTTTAGCAATAGAGGTCTTAACCCCTTTGGGACCCTGGGAAATGGTTTCTGGGTCAGCAACAGGGCTTTTATATAGGAATTTGTGTGAGTCAGGGACTCTGTAGTATCTGTCTGGTTTGGCTGGTGCAGGAGGCAGTGAATCTGGGTTAAGGCTAGATTCTGAATAAACATCATCCACAATGTCTAACATGGGTGGAATAGCAAGTGGTCTGTGCTGGGGTAGTAAAAGGAACTCTTGGAGCCTTTTCTTAGAATCAGAGTAATCCTGGCCTTCCCAGTGGAAATGTTCCCTCATGGTATGTAAAGTTTCCCCAAAAGAGTAGTCTTCTGGGGGAGATGCTGAAGGGATGGACTCTTCAGCATCAGAGCCTTCATAATGGGGAAAAGAATATTCCTGTTCCTCAGAAGAATCTGAGGAAATTGAAACCTGGTCAGAGGAAGCGTAGTCCTCCTCCTGTCTTGGCCTTTTATCAGGAGGGGGATGGGAACCCCTGATTAGGGTAATTAAATCTTCATCCATCTTAAGCATCTGTTTCTTAGGCATGGGGCCTTGTACTGGAGACTTTGTACAGTCTTCTTTGTTTTTAAAGGGGTTTTCAGCTTTGCATAGGATTTAATAGTGAGTGTAGTCGGTCTGAAGACACCTTCTGCAACTGAAGGCGTTTCAACTCCACTGGAATCTCCTTCAGCCATGGAGTAGGAAGGGCCTAAAGGTAAAGGTTGTGGAGGCCTATCAATCTCCGCTTGGGAATTGGATGCCGCCTGGGGTTCTAAATCAGCGGTCGTCAGGGGCTGCGTAGGTGCCTCACTGAAAACCGGAGAACTGGCGACTGGCCTAGCAGAGGCCTCGGAGTCTGGTTTGGGTCACAGCTGCCTGTCCTTATCTTTGCATTTTTTATGCATTCCAGTCGTCGGTTGCTCCGAAGGCATGGTATAATTAAATTTTCTACCAAAATAATGTCGGGCGAAATCAAACCAACATTTAATAGTTCATTTGTTAAACCTAGCACAAAACCGACAACCTGTGACATCATGGTCTGGGCCTAGGCAAGGAATACAATAAGAATGAAAGTCCTTATGTGGTATTTGCTTCCCACAAGAAATGCAATTGTTAACTTTTTCTGACATCGGACTGAGGCAAGAAAAGGTTCCCCAATGGGGCACTTAGCTTTATTGAAGACTTTGGTCTGAAATTCGATTTGAAAATCTCAGGAGTCAGCCGACCGGCACTTGCGAACTGCTTCTGCTTCGGGCACTGCGCGGCAAGAAAGACTGAAGAAAATGGCATTGGATGCCTCTTTTATACCCCTGGCGCACTGACGTCAGGAAAGAAGCGACAGCAACCGACGCCGGACCAAGACTTTGGAACTCTGGCTGACTGCGGGACCGCCTGACGGCAGGATAACCCAAGTGTGATGACTGCAGCAGTGTAACACGATGAACATCCCAAATCCAATTTTATTGTTAACTGCTGCAATTGTGGGGACAACCATGAGTCTAAAACAGAAAAATGCTTAGCATTTGGTCAGCAATGCTACAAGTGTAAAAAAATGGAACCATTTTCAAAGGTTTTGCAAATCAAGTAAGCCTCACACGGTTATAAAGAAAGATCTCTCAAAAAAGCAAGTTGATCATATAGAAAGCTGCAATTCTACCCTCTATGTAGATGGTGTGTCAGTAATTGGAGAAAAGGTTGATGCAGTGAATTTGTTGGCAAAGAACAATGTGTTTTGTACTGTCCAGATCAATCGTAAATCCACCGAGCTCAAAGTAGACACTGGTTCAAAGTGTAATGTTGTATCAGGAGACACATTTGCTAAGGTGAGAAGTAATGAACAGCTCAATGTGGCTAGTAGTGCAAAACTTGTTGCTTAGTGCTTTCATGTTATTTGGCTAAGAACTGTTACAGTTTGTTATTCTATGTAGTTCAAAGACCTGATCAGTCAGTACTGGGTCTCAGAGATAGTTTGAGAATGAATCTGCTTTCTTTTACCAAAGAAGTTCATCATATAAGCACATATCCTAGTTCCACTTTTTCTGAAGCCATTTTCTCAGAGTATGCTGATGTTTTCGATGACAAGTTGGGCAAGCTTCCAGTTGTGTATTCTACGAAGTTAGACCCAGAGATCAGTCCAGTAGTCAGACCAGCAAGAAAAGTTCTAATAGCTATGCAGGATAAAGTCAAAGCTCAGTTGAATAAAATGATGCAGCAAGGTGTAATTTGTCCAACTACAGAATCAACTGAATGGGTGTCATCCATGGTAGCAGCCCACAAGAAAGGCTCAAATGAAATCAGAATTTGTATTGACCCAAGAGATTTGAACAAAGCATTAAAGAAACCACATCATCCAATGCATACAGTTGAAGAGATTGCAGCCCTGAATGCCACTGTGTTTTCTGTCTTGGATGCAAAAAGTTCATTCTGGCAAGTAATGCTTGATCGCAAATCCTCATTACTAACCACTTTCAGTACCCCGCTTGGCAGATATAGATTCCTGAGGATACCATTTGCAATAAATTCTGCAAGTGAAGTCTTCCAGAGTGCAATGGAGCCAATTTTTTCAGGTTATCCTTGTGCCATAATAGTAGATGATATATTGGTTGGAGGCAATGGTGAAGCAGAGCATGACAGAAACCTTAAGAGAGTCCTAGACAGAGCATGTGAAGTGAACTTAAAGCTCAAGCCTCTAAATTGCAAATTCAGACTACCAGAAGTTACATATGTAGGTCATCTATTTACCAGCACTGGATTAAGACCAGACCCATCTAAGCAAGAAGCCATTCTTGAAATGTCAGCACCAGACAATATTCAAGCTGATGAATTTGATTGTGTAAATTTACATGAATATCTGAAACTTCGCAGAGAGCTTGAAGAAGCCTTTGTCAAATTAAAGAAATGGCAGTGAGAAGGAAATAGCTTGAAGCATGTGTACATTTTAAAATAGTACCACAAGGGTTATGTGTGATAAAAATGCCCACATATGGCCAGTTTTATTCAGATTTACTATCTAAATGGCAAAAGCTGAACTTGGAAACTAGTTATGGCTATATGCAATTGTTGATACAAAATTCTGTTCAAGCTGAAGAAAATTTTGTGACTGAACTTCACTTGACTAAAACAAAACTGTTTGAACTGCTACCTAGAACTGTAGTAGATACAGCCATAAAGGAGGTTACAAATGTTGTAACTGCTTTTGAACTTAAAGTACAGCAGCAAAAAATGACCAAGCTGTTGAGAGATTTGAGAGATTTTAAAGCAGGCAATGTTTTTTCCTGGCCTAATGGTAAAAAGCACAATTCTGTTAAATCTGTGAACGCTGCAGGTGTTCCATATAAAGACTATAATTTTGTTCAGGAATTTACTGGGGCAGGTCCAGAAACCCCTTTGACTACTAATGTTCATTTTTATTCTTATTTGGATGCAGCCAGCATTTCTAGTGACAATGGCATGGGTGCTGTATCTAACTCACAAGTTGTGAGACCCAAGACCATAATGTCCTTGCCCAATGATAAATTTGTTGCTTTAAACTGGCCTCTTCCCATAGGGAATATCAGAGGGAGACAGAGATCCCCCAGTCAAGGGAAGAAGCGTCAGAAACATTCAAGTGGGAAACTGAACATTCCTTCAATCAAGCAGTTTTGGAGCACAGCAAAGGACAATTAGTATATAATTTATCAGATGTTTCTTTGACTAATGTTCAATTATGAGTCCTTGACAAAGGACTTTCTTTTATACCTACAGCTAGTAGTGTTTGTAATGATGTAATGGTAGACCTGAAGTTGTTTTGTCAAAATGTGATATTGAATTATATGTTTTCTGATTCTGCTATGCAACCTTCAGCATTGAGAAAACCAAGTGTATTTTGTCTTGATTTTCACCCTTTAATAGAAGCATTTTTATGGATGTGTGAGCATGATTTATTACAGAATTATAATGCTCCAGTAAATAAATGTAACAGGTTCTATAACCTTACATCTAGTGAATTGTCTGCTCTACAGGAGTTACAAGCTAATGAAGACATTACTATTTCCCCAAATGATAAAAGGGGGAGCTATAGTGATTCTCAACCGTAAAGATTATATAAAAAATATGACTTTAATGTTTTCAGATAGTAGTGCTTATAGATTTATTAACCTTACAGAGATACAAAAACATATAAATAATATTTATTGTGAGTTATATGACTGTTTGTCTTCCAGGTATATTAGTAAGGGGTAATATGACTTCTGTATTGTTGAGAAACCTTTAATACCCCTTATAAAGGGCTTGCCTAAAATCCATAAATCTTTATCTGACCCACCCTATAGGCCAATTGTGGAAGGGTGAGGTTGAACCACAGAGCCCATATCCATTTATTTAGGAAAAAAACTCTACATCCTTTATTAATGAAGTGATCCACCATTTTAAAAGACTCACAGCATTTTCTTAGGCATGCTATATGATAAGTTACTGCAGGTGCCATTGAGTGCTATAGATATGTTAGTTACTATGGCTGTATGTTCATTATTTACATGCATACCAAATGATGTAGGCATCCAATATATGAGAGATTTATTGCAAATTCATAGTAATTTTGATAACGGACACATAAAGAGTATATGTATGTTAATGGAATTGGTGCTTACCAATAATGTATTTGTGTTTGAAGGGAAATTTTACATTCAGCAATATGGAGTGGCTATGGGCACACCATGTGCCGAATCCTATGCCAACATTGTAATGGCACAATGGGAAGATACTGTGTTGTTGAATAATGTTACTCATAGTAGAAATTTGTTACATTATAGTCGTTTTGTGGATGACATATTTTTTTATCTGGAAAGGTTCCACAGAACTGTTTGTGCAATTTGTTTCCTTTGTAAATGAGAGTACCTCTTTCTTGAAGTTTACTACATGCACATCTCTTTATGACATTTTTAGATATCAAGCTAACAAGAGAAGGGCATGTTCTGCACACTCAGGTTATAGGAAAGAATGTAGGAAGAACAACCTTTTATCATGCTCTAGGATGCATCCCACATATATATTTAAAAATATCTTAAAAGGACAGGCTCTACAGACTTCTAGACTTACCACCAAAGATAGTACAATGTTCCAGCAAGTAGCCTTATTAAAGAAAGAGTTTAGGGATAGAGGATATACTGAGAGGCTGAATGTGATGAACATTTTAAAAATGGCCCATAGGGAAAGGGAAGGTAGAGGTAAACCCTATTTCTCAGAAAGGAATATACCACTGATTAACAGGATGGATGGTTATTGCAATAAAAAAGAATGTAGATTATGTCTAACTTATACCTCTGACAATAAGAAAATTATGGATATTATACATAAGAATTGGCATGTCCCAAAAGCAAATAGTGCGATAGAGCGAGTTGTGGGGACATATCCAAAACTTACTTATAAAAATTTGAAATCATTAAAATGTAGGCTTTGTCATAGAACTGGCATGGAAACCAGCACAATTATTTCTAAGAGACAAGGAACATTTGGTTGTAGACATTGCCATTTTTGCAAGTATATTGCCAATAAGAATGTTTTTATACATCCTGATACAAATAAAGAATATATTTTTAGGCATTATGTTGATTATTCAACTGCTAATGTTATATATTTAGCCCAATGTGTTCAATGTTTTAAGTTCTATGTTGGTATGACTATTAGACCATTGATGGACAGGATTAGGGAACATATATATTACAGCAAAACTGGAGACACCAGAAGTGCATACATAACATAAACATAGTCCAAACATATTGTTGAAGAAGGTACCATCCATAGATTTGTATTTTTCATCACAGAGATCTTGCCAAGCACTATAAGTTTGGGGAATAATAGGAAAACACTTGAAAAGACTGACCAAAAATGGATTGTTTTGCTACAAGCTGACAAGGGCATGGGTTTGAATGAAGCTTTGTCACTCAAACCCTTTTTAAGGCATAGAAGGCTTAGTTACATTTGTTAACCTTCTTCCACCATTCCCCCCTTTTAATACACTCTCTTTGCCTTTGCTGTTAGATATACTTCTTTTAATATTAGTTATAGGTGTGTCTATATATATGTATATATATATATATATATATATATATATATATATATATATATATATATATATACACACATACTCCTTATACATTATTTATTTATGCATACATTTTCTGTTTTTAGTGAGTTTTTATATACACATGTATTTTTTTATATTAGCAGTACTTAGCTATGATGTTTGTTTATATATATATATATATATATATATATATATATTTTGCTTGTTTATGTGCTTGTATTTTGAATATCTTAGTAGATTTATGAGCGTATATGTAGCAGTTCAAGTTTTCTATTGTAAATTTCATATAAGGTATATATTTAGTTAACTGTGTGGATGGCAGGACTGTTTCAGCTTTTGTTGATGCAGTTCTGCATTAAATTTTCTAAAACATCAGTATATTTGAAACAGCATGATGAAATGGTTTGTGTATGATGTATATTATACTGTCTAGATATCTGTAATATATGCCTAATTTATTACATCTGAAAACTATCATATAAGTTGTGGTTGGAACATACTAAAATGTGCTTATTTTGCTAAAGTGTTAGGTTACTTTAAATCACTTGGTTTCCACTAATTATTTAATTGAAGGGAAGAAGGTTGCTAGCAGTGACTGGTTTAACAGTGTTTAAAATGTTTAGGCTTGTGATAAAATGTTATGTCTGATGAAGCGTAGGAGTACTACGTGAAAACGCTTACATGTTTTTTTACTAAATATATTGTTTGGTTTTATGCCATAAATGTCCTTTGCCTGCTTGGATTTCCTGCAAGTATGAACAGTGTTTGATCTCACAGAGGGGTTCCTAATGGGAGTGGGTGTGCATCAGGGTTTAGCTCTGAGCTCACTGCTGTTCAGACTGGTGATGGACTACAGTAGAAAACAGGTTGGAGGAGACAGATCAACAAAGCTACTGTATCCTTGCGATGTGGCTTTACAGGCAGACTCTTTGCAAGAACTTCATTAAAGGATAGGAGAATGGAATGCAAAACTGAAGGCACATGGGCTGAAACTGAGTATAGATAAGACAGCTGTAATAGCAGCAAGTGCAGGAATCAGAAAAAGCTGAGAACTAAGCTAGAAGGGAAAATAGTGGAGCAGTTTAACAGCTTCAAGTATCTGGGAGGGGTGGTTGAGAAGGGAAGTCTGAATGAGGAGGTCAAAGCTAGAATTAGAGGGGCTGCAGCCAACTTGCACAGAGTGTCAGTGTAGTATATGAAAGAAGAATGCCAAAGTAGCTGAAAAGTAAGGTATGCAAAACAGTGGTGGGACCAGTGCTACTATATGATACAGAAACCTGGGCAGTAAAGGCACAGCAATTGAAGAAGTTAGAGGTGATAGAGAGGAAGTGCCTGACATGAGTGGTAGGATACACACTTTGGGACAGATGAAGAAATAAGAACATACAAGTAGAAGCCAAAGTAGCTCCAATTGCAGAGAAAGTCAAAGAGGACAGAGTTTCAGGAACATGTGCAGAAAAGTAGAAGACAATCTGGTGAAGAAGATTTGGGACAGATTGGATGAAGGCAAGAGGAAATGAGGGTGTCCAGCAAAGAGGTGGATGGATTGTGTGAGAGAGCTGCTAAAGTAAGGCATGAGTGTTAAAGAAAGTAGGAAAGTGGCACTAAATAGAGAGAGAGAGAGTGTGAGAGAGAGAGAGATGGTGATAGCTGACACAATACCCCAATCTCATGTAGAAAATGGGAGAATGGGGCTGAAAATGATATTGTTAGTAGCCTATCAAACTGCAAACTATCTTTTCATCTTTTATAGATTATATCTAGACTGTTCTTACCATTTCACATAACTTTAATAGTGTTTTCTGGTGCATTCTACCATCAATGCTGTCCCAGGAATGTTAATAACAGATACCAAGTAGCACCACTCAGAACAAGACCTGTCAGGTACTACTTTTACTTATTTTCTGCTGTAAAGTTCATCTCCCACCACTATAATGTGAGTCTTACTGTTTTTTGTCATTCATCCAGTTCAACAATAGGAATAGAATTTAGCTCTTTTCTGAACCTAAGTACAAGATCCTGTTTAGTACATAATAAGGCAACCCCCTGCCTTATCTGGTCCCAGGTATAGGTAAAGGGCAGCACTATGCAAAGAAATATATGGAGAAGGACATATAATAATTTTGAGCTGCAAGTCACCAAATGAGAGATCATAAAAAATAAATCATCAACTCTTGACCAAGAAAAACTTAAGAATAAGCTTTAACAGTATGGGGGGGGGGGTCTCTGATTTCCCAGTTTACCTCCAAGATGGGCTTTAACATGGGTCCAGAAGGGGTAGAGCTCTTCCACTGTCTGGCTCCCAATCGTCTGCTAGGCCAAAATTCAATGTTTTAGTTTTAATGAGTCATGGTTTGATAAACCGTGGCTCACTAAATTTAGTAAACCTATATAAGTGTATGTCTGGCTACCTGTCTCTCTATATATATATATCCTAGCCATCCATCCATCCACAGTCCCCTTTTCCCATGTTTGCACATGGGGTTAGGGTGTCACTTCAACAGTGGCAGTCACCTACAGCCAAAGCTTACACTGCTGGGTGGCTAGCCCTATTTTTTTATGATTTTTACTTCTCTACCCAAACCACTATTCCACCTCCAATCATTCTTAGCTTATTTTTTCCTCAGTCAATGCCATCACTGACTGGTAGACACGCCTCTATTGGGAGCTATTGTTCAGGAATATATGATGTTTGTTTTTGTTGTAACTGCCATCTGAGAACCATCAGCCTTGTAAAGCTCAACCTCCTTAGCAGACCATTCAGACAAGCAGCCCAGACGACCCAGCAGGAGAAGACTGCTATCACCAGCACTCCTCGACTCACATCAGTCCTTACTGCTGCTGCTTTTCCTGGCCTGTCAGGGCATAGCCAAAGTCCTCTTTAACCTGAACATTCAATGCATTTCTAGTAGCCCTAGCCTCACCTCCTGCTGACTGACCTGCATGCTCCCATCACTGTGAGGTCCTGTCATACCCATGTCTGTTCATGTATGTTCACAGACAAATGCAGAGTGAGCTTCCATAACCCTGTCTTGTGAATGCTAAGTCTAAGTCCTTGGTTACAGGTTAATTTTTGTCACCTTTAGACCTCCATCTATAAGTGGCTGATAATGAACCAGATCAGCAATCATTCCCTTCAAGGAATGGTCAACTGGCGTGAGCCATTCAATTCCATCCTCCCCCACCTAGCTCCACCAGCACCAATGCAGCTACTCAGTCTCAGGTCTGGGTCACAGTCACGGCTTTCAGCCTTTATACGTCTGAGATGAGATACAAAGTAAGACACATAAAACCTACTGACACTCCCATCATAAGACACTGGCTTTCTTTACACTTCCAATCCAGGGAGCTTTCAAATACCTCAGAGAATTTCAAACTCTTGGAATGTCATCCATCCCCCACTGATATAATGTTAACCTATATTACAGCATGTCTGGGTAAGTGCTGGCATTGTTGAGGAAATCAGCTTCTCCTGAAGATTACTTGCTTGGTCAGAATGCAACCAACTTTACACATTTCCATATCTGTGTACATTATTCTCACCATTTCTTTGCCTCTTAGTAGTTAATATCTTGGAGCATTAATTCTACCTCATGTTGATGATTTTATATTCCATATTCATCCATTATTCTGTATTGGAATGTAACAAGATGACAATATTCTGCTTTCAGTTTTTCAGAATTACAGTTTACGCAGTATTCTCTTTTAATACAGCATCATCTCCAAACTATCCCCCAACTTTAATTATACTGGCATGAGGCGTAATTAAACTTACCCGTACAAAGCTAGCAGGAAACCAGCCTTCACTATCCAAAATTCTCCCCCACCACCATTCCTTATTGGTTGCATCCATTACTTCAATGACATCACCAGCTTTGAAGCCCAGCTCCTGGTCATCCATAGTGACGTGGTCCCAAAGGGCCTCTGCATGTACAACGTTGCCATCACCAATTAGCTGCAGTGAAATGAAAGAATAAAACTCTGATTAGTAGACAGCAAAGTCACATGTTCTGAGCTGTTTAAAACAAATATTATCACAGTGGCAACACTGCTAGAGGCTGGTAAAACAGAAATCTGCATCATTAAAATCTGTTTAATAAGAATAATCTGAACTTTATTATATTACACTTAAGGTGAGTGCCTCTTAAGCCATTTAATTGAGTTAATGCAGTATATGTGAACAGTCATCGCAGCATGCTTACTCAGCTTTCTTGGTGGCTTAGCTCAGCAAACATTACTTTACCAAATTAAAGCTTTGCAGAAATCTCTGACTATATGTAAAAATAATAACAAGCAGCAAGTTTTCAGCTCCCTAATTTTAATTAATTTATTTACTGAACGGCTTCAGTAGGAAAGCCACCCTAAGTAGTAATATAGTATTTCCTAAGGAATGTGGGAAATAGGATGTGATTGCAACATGGTACTATCACAGCTTCAAAATTAAATAATCTGAGGCATAGAAACTGTATAATTAATATTATAAACTGAACACCTAGAGGAAGAGTTGTATGCTTTCTAGGAAGAAAATAAAAATGTAAGTCACATCTTGTCTGCAAATGTGATTCAAAGACATTTTAATTTATGAATGAACAGAGGTACTACTGTTTAGCATTACAGTACTGTATGTTCTAGGAAGCAGTGACTTCAAAAATAAAGTAATACTTTCTGAATGTTAAGCAATATTAAGTACTGAATAGACAGGCACATTCCTAGAATTCATGAAATGCCTTTATCAGATATATGACCAGTGTGTTGCACTGGTTGAGTACTGGACACTGAAACTCTGGTACATGAATCTGAGGCCTGCAGGCTCAAACTATTATTTCAATCTGGTGGTTTGTGTAAAGAGGCAAGGCTATGAGCTGCTGATGAGGTACTGCCGGTGGAATATGGTTTGATTCCCACAACCTTCATTTGCTTACTGTGTGATCTTGAGCAAGTCACTTAACCAGACAGTCCTTTGGGGGAATTGGGAATTTGGGCTAGGATCATTAATGGCCTGTCTCCTGGACTGCATGCTTAGAAAATACATATAAATTTGAGCTTAACATACTTTAGAATTATTAAAGATGTAAGCTTGTAAAATTTGAGAACAAATAAATATTAGCTTTTTTAATTCCAAAGATTATGAAATGTTATTAGTGATTTTCACAACTTCTGGAAAAAATGTTAACTTCTAATAATGCAGAATGCAGTCTTGTACATATGTTTACTTAACAACACTTACTGTATCATTGCATTCCTTTAACATACAGAATGTTACATAATAGTTAATTAATTAATTCATTAATTCATGATGTAATGGGTGTATACATACATCTTGAAATTCAGTGGGTTTTGAAATCTGATGAAGCGTGCCTGGTAGCACGTGAACGCTTATTATTTTTATATTTGTAATAAATTCTGTGCATGTTATACTTCGTGGTGGTCCTCTCTTGTTGTTTTTGGATATTTAACTTCTAATAATGCAGAATGCAGTCTTGTACATATGTTTACTTAACAACACTTACTGTATCATTGCATTCCTTTAACATACAGAATGTTACATAATAGTATATATATATATATATATATATATATACACATACACAAGTGAAGGTTACTATAATACTTTTCTAAACCACAAGATGTTGCATCCAGGCAAGATGAACCATGTTCATAAAAATACAAACTTCTCCAAATACCCTCATTTCCTTTCTAGGCACAGTCCACTAGCCACCCCCCCCCCCCCCAATGCAGGGCTGTGCTTCTTCTCTTCTAAAAACAGATCTCCTACATCCAGGCTAATTGAAATGAAAGGACAGTTTTCCAGAGTTTTAGTGGCCCCCCTCACACCCAAAAAAGGAAAAAAAAACATTAAAAAAACAGCATTTATGACAAACATGGCTGAGTACATTCAAAAATAGTTCTCCCACCCCCCACAAAAAATCTTGAATGATGATATATATGCAGAAATATTAAACTAGTAAAATTGTATGTTTGGGATTTATGGTTGGATTCATTTCTTAATGGCCAAGTATAAACTGAAACAAATTAGTGGGATAATTATTTAAGCTAGCAGGATATAAATCAAAACCATAACTCTTTGTTCCATCCAAATATTACTGCAATTGTATCACATACCATATTTTCTTAAGTAAATTTTATTTGTATTTTTTCAATCCAAGATCCAGGAGTGCTGAGCTTATGAAAAGGCATACCTACTAACCCTCTGTCTTGGGTGTTGATGTAAGGAGCCCTTTTTTTTTCTAATTTTAACTTTATTTCAACATAACAATGTTTACTCACCATCATTTCATATTTTATTGAGCCCCTGCAGACAGTCTCCTAGTTTCACTTTGGTTCAGGTAGCAGAAAACAGGTCACTTGCCACCCCAAGGATTATCCCTGGGAAAAACTGTAATTTTTAAAAATATCACTGTGTAAACAGCTGTTACAGCACCAAAACATAGTTTCATAGTTTCATAGTTTAGTACTAGGCTATCTGCCCTGGGGCATTTGTAAGCCTAGCCATAGTGATGTGGCTTTCGCCACCCCATGAAATGGTACAAAAATGCACAGAATAGATTTAGAATACTGTGCCTCTGTCTAGTAGTGACACAATGAAGGTCCCCTTATATAATAGAATTAGTTTACTGTGCCCCTGTCTATTGTGATTTTGTGTGTGTGTTTTTTTTTTGGAGGAGGCACAGAGGATTAAGGTTATGAGTTGTCAATGAGTTGCTTCCTGTGGTACAGATTTGTTTTTTTTTTCAACCTTCATTTTCCTACTATGCAAACTTGAATAAGTCATTAACCAGACAGTGCTTTGACGCAATTGGAAAATTGGGCTCAGCTCAGTAATGGTTTCTTGGACTGCATGCCTAGCAGCAACTGCCTATGATCCTATGTGCATGGACGGCAACTTTAAGAGTCATCTAATTTCTCTGCTGTTTTCTACAGGGAGCTCAATAGGTGAGCATCCCATCAAGGGTATTTGCAAGTACTTTTTCTTCCTGAAGTATGTTAGTATCTAGCTAGAACTCTTCCTTTCACTTCAGTAACACATCTCATGGTATACTTTCCCATAAAACTCCACTTTGTAGAACATTATTGTACTTAGAAAATGGCATCTGGATTTGTGTTGATGACTTTGTATGTATTTGTTTATTTTTATATGCTGTTTGGGTATGCTTCTTTGTATTTTTAAATAAAATACAAAAATAGTCCCATTTATTTTACTCAAAAGCAAAAAAGCAACATACATAGAGTACAAAATAAAAATGCATAAAATAAACAAAAACATGTAACATATTTTTTTTACATAATGAATGACAATGAATTTTACTTTTCACCTGCAGTAACTCCTAAATTACATTAGAGATTTTGAAAATGCTAATGATATGCATAATCCACTGCTGCAAATGTTTAAGAAAGTGTAGCCTAAGTCAGATAATGAAACATGAGTAGGCGTGTGCTCTGTTACTGCTTTTATCTTACCTGCATACCTCCACCTCATTACGAGGGACGTACCTCATTTGGGGTCTAAAAAAGTTCATATTGCTGGAGGTTCCACATTGAAAGAATCTGTCACACATTCAGTGTTAGGAAGTTTTTTAACTCATATCGATGGTAAATAGAAATTAATCATGTAAATTCATTAAAAGATCTTTTTTATAAATAAAACCAGCATATTGTAACCATCCTATGACCTTCCTAGTTGAAGCTGTTAGTAAGCCATCAGTATGTGTTCCACATTTTGCCCATTTGTTCCACATTATGAAGGCTAGTGTTTCTCATTTTGGAGATGGAAGGTTGAGACCTATGTTTACCTGCTCAGTTCTACTGTACTCTACTCTTCTCACACTTCTTACTAAACCAATTTTTGCATTTTGTCTGCATGTCTTGAATTGTTGAGAACACTGATCATTATTGCTTTCATTCACTAGATATAAGGGATTATGACCAGGTCACCAATCATAACCTGTTTATTATGTGTTCAAGACATGAATACCAAGAAACTCACCCTGAGCGCATCCATGTCAAGAACACATAATTAAAGGCTATGATCAGACACCCGATCATAATTCTTTGTAGTGCACAGAGCCTTATCTGCTACATGTACTACTAGTTACAGAAAAAAAACACTAAGTCTTTTTCTGGCTTTCAAAGCCATAAATCACTTTGCAAGCACTGCTACAGTGTAACACAGTCCCTTATGTTTACACTCACCTTGCTATTTCTCTCAAATATCCAGATTTTCACAGAATGTTCATATTTTTGCCTCATATGCTTGGTATGCTCCTCATAAAATCTTTGTTTTTTGGACAAATCTCCAAAGATTGAAATCACTAAATACTTTCATACATTTGAGTTTCAGTCTTTGTATTCTTCTGAAAATACAGGTGAGCACATATATCCTGTTATTCTAGTAACTTTCTAAATTTATAACAGTAAGTCAGAGACACATTAAAAGTTTGGACAATAAGCAGAAACAAGTATGTTTTTATTCTGTTGCTGTCTTTTGCTGGTCAGTACAAGCAGAGCTGACTGCCCAGTGTGCGACCCAAGTTAATCCTGAATAGCAGGAGACTAATTAACACCTCTGCTTCCTGAGAAAACCACTTGCTTCCTGAACAGGGTTTCTCCAAAATTCTCTACTGAAAATATATGATTTAAAATATCTGAAAAATGGTGTGAGTTACAAAAAATGTAAAACATGAAAAGCTCTTTGCTAGGCAGTGTACTATACACTGGTGTTAGCATCAAGGTTCTGTCTACATATGTTGATTTTAAACTGCAGATATATGAAAGAAAAACATATTTTGCATACCAAAAATCAGTAGTGTTGCGGCCAAACAAATGACTATATCTCTGTAAGTATGTAAGATAGATCCAAGATGTCAGGGGTTCAACTGTTCATCTGTTTGAAAGCTTTCCAATGGTATATTATAAGAAGAAGAGGCACATTGTTGTCTATTGATACTGCAAAATCTATAAAAATTACATATATAATCACATATAATCATACCTTGCAAATGTACCTGATTCTGACTCAAAATTGTATCTCTGTCCTGCTTAATCCTGCCTAAAACTGGTGACTTCTGGAGAAAGGGTAGTGAATCACACAATAAATAATGACATCAATTAAGAGTTATAGCTCCTTTTACTTCAGAAAAATGTATTTTATTCATGTTCTGCCAAGGTCTCAAGTTAATAATAGTAATATTTTAAAAGTGTCCCTGATTAGTTTTGGATTTGTCCCTGATTCTGTCACAAATTGTCACTGACTGGTGAGAGCTATGCATCTAATAGCTCCTCGATATTTAAGACCAATATTAGCCTACAAAACTGTGTGTGTCAGACAGCAAGTATCAGTGGCAACTTTGTGAGCCTTACTGTTTTGTATAAAAATGTCATTGTTTCTTCTCCTGTAGGTCACACAACTTTTATGAAATTAATGCAGTTCTGAAAAATATGGTTAATAATCATAACAGCTTTACGAAAAAAGGATTTATATCTCAAAATGTCTTCAGATAACCTACCATGTTTTAATATTATTTTTTTGCTAACATCCAGTGGTCGCATGCACCATCCATAACATGACAGTATCATACTCCCATTTTTGCATTACTAAGGTAAACATGGAAAATATCTCACATTGTTTATCACTTCTAACAAACACTCCTTAATAACTCCATTTCTGTACATCCCATGCTAACTATTTCATTATGCATGCTTAGCAAACCATGTAAGTTTGTAGATGACACCTTACTGCCTTAGTTTTATGTATGCATCTGCACCTGGATGTCAGAAATTAGACTTTGAAATTCAGAAGTACAGGGAAGTCTTCTGTAAAGATGTGTACACTCTTATAGGATGCACAGGAGCTCTGCTTTCCTGATGAGTATAATCTTTTAGGAAGCAGTGAGTTAAGATTGGGTTCTGCGCTATAGTAGCACTTAAATGATTTGTCTTTTTTTCCTGAACATCAAAGCATAATTCTAAAACTCCAAGCACTACAACATTATTTATTTATCCTTTGTTCACCACATTATTCCCACTAGGCTAGTGGCCTCTTTTCAGGGGAACCCTGAGGTAGTACTTAGGCTTCTAGGGGAAATTTGGCCAGGGCATCGGGGCATTTCCCCTATTCATTTTTCAATAACTACCACTGGATCATTTGCATTCACCTGAACTACCACAAAGTCAAGCATGTGGGATCTCAATTTGATGTCTCATCCAAAAAGTGCTAAGGATACTAATGGATGACATGATAAATGCTGAGGCTGCAGAACACACACACACACACACACACACACACACACACACACACACACACACACACACACACACACACACACACACACA
Source organism: Protopterus annectens (assembly GCF_019279795.1). NCBI lineage: Eukaryota > Metazoa > Chordata > Ceratodontiformes > Protopteridae > Protopterus > Protopterus annectens. The sequence goes on along the minus strand of NC_056734.1, from coordinate 352,768,950 downwards.
CACACACACACACACACACACACACCATTGCAGCACTATAGCACACGGCGGAATAGAACTAAGTTAGCAAAGTTTAAATTCCTCCATCTTGTACACTCATGGGCCCATGAAAAAAAAAACTGTGCAGGCTGCTTATAAAGCTGATTGTTCACTTGCTTAATCAGGCCAGGAAGTCACCCACACAAGGTTAAGAATAACAGTTTTATTCTGGAAGTCATTAGCATGGCTACAGTTTTCAGTGATGGGCAAAGCTGCCACTATGTCACTACAAACACATCTGTTACTAGAACTACTTTACATTTTTATAGTTCTGTTGAATCTACAGGTGCAGAAGAAATGATTATTTACATGGAGCTCTGACTCACCTACAGATCGAAGTTCAGCATTCATGGGAATGTGGAGACGGAATGAATTTTAGAGAAAGGACATTAGAACTCCATGATATAGAAACCTTAACCACAATATAAATCCTGCACCATCCAAGCTTTATTTATGGTTTTGTAGAACAATATGCTTGGTATGATCTACCTGTTCAAACAAAAAGCAAAGAAGTAATTAATATAGCAATATGTTTGTATGGGTTATTAAGGAGGCTTACCTGCATACATTCACTGCGGTGGTGCTGCTGCGGTAGCGTTGTCGCCTCACAGTAAGATGTTGTCCCGTTCGATTCTCAGCTAGAGCGTCTTCTGTGTGGAGTCATGCGTGAATGGGTGTACCTTCATTGAAGGTTGTGCGTCAGAGCTGGCAACTCGGCACGTAAAAATCTGCTGCTGTGGCGACCCCTAACCGGGAAAAGCCGAAAGATGCAACAACCTGCATACATTCACTGCTCCAAGACAGACTCACTTGCTCGGTCATGAAAGTATGAAAAAATGCATGCTCATGACCAGTGTTTGCTGTTTTGGAGACTTTCTTCTTACCTCAGTTTTGTCTGACCCTGGTATTGGTATATAAACCTTTGGAGGTGCAGGATCTTACTCTTCATGTGGGAATACAATGGGTTTTGCTCCCCCTACAAAAAAAAAATGTGTATCAAGTTGTTCCATTGACTTATGTAATGTTCAGGTTTTGAACATGCGGAGTTAAGCTGTCCAATGTTTCTTGAAAATGTTAGTAAATCATTTTATTGTCAATTGTTTTATTTAATCAAATAGGATTTAATATTATTGACCTGATGTTTCTGTTGTTTAACCAGAATTTAGTATTTTCCGAAGCCATTTTCTAACTGTTTTTTTATACTGTACTTTTTATTTTATTTATTTTATTTATTTTACATTTGTTAACCGGGATAGTCCGACTGGATACATGTCCATTTACAGCGGAGGCCCGGGGAAAAAAGCTCCAAGCAAGACAATATGAGACATTTACAGAAGTAACAAAAAACATAAACATTTAAAGCAAGGTGAGGTTAGTCATTACATGATATGTAAATTAATAGCTTAAATTTAGTTAGTTTAGTTTTTCCGACTATCCATTGCTTAAAAATGTCAACAATTCATTATGGTTAATGAGACCATTATTAATGGCTGCTAATGCTTATGACTTTGCAAAATATGACTATGTTATATTACAAAGCCAGTGAAGAACACAAGGGCACTCAAGGTGGTTGGTAATGCAGCCAGCAATCTGCAGCTGCTCCACGTTTTAACCAAACCATATCCTCTGTATCATCTCAGCTAAAATGTTTTAACAGTTCCTTGCTCCAGTGATGGCAGATGTTGCCAGTATACCTAGTAGATGATGTTTTAGACAAAGTTTGACTTGTCAGAGGAGCAAGCATGTTTAAAAAGATTTTTGGTCAGCAGGGCTAATATCCTGAAACGATCAGCGGGCATCTGCCATCTACAAACTGGAATTAACAGTTCTTTGCTCCAGTGATAACAAATGTTCTATAGATACTAGTGGATGATATGGTAGATAAACACTGACTTATCAGAGGAACAACCATATATAAAGGGATATTCATGTTGCTGGACAGAAGAAATGATTTCCTAAAATGATCTCCTGTCAGTTGTGATTCACAAACTTGAACTAAATGTTCCTGGCTCCTTTGATGACCAGCACTGCAAATATAACACTGCATGATATTTTAGACAAAACATGATTTATCAGATAAACAAGCATGTATGAAGGGAATTCAAGCTGTTTGACAAAATGGGGGCATCTGTCAAAATGCTCTTTTGGCATTTGGGATCTATTAACTGGAAAAACCTGGACAATACTTAATGACTGCAATCAGTTTCTGTCATCCCGAAACTGAATACTGTCTAATCTTGTCAAAAAAATCTTTGCAGTAGGATACTGCTGCAGTGCGAGTTCCTTTCCAGTCTGGAGATATACAGGATCTGGGCTGAAGAAAACACATTTGGAGACAAGGAAAATGAGATGGGGCACCAGGAGCAGCTGATGGTTAGCTGTTGGCGAAGAGAACACAGAATATAAAAAAAGGCATGACAGTGGCAACTTTACTTCATTTCCTATGACAGTGATGTTGATGGTGATGAAGATGGCATATAGAGGTACTTGACAGGGAAATAAGTCTATTTATGGATCACTGAAATGATTGCTCTACTGTGCTTCATAACATGATGTTTATAAACTTTTATAGACTTCTATTTACAATTAGTCCAATTAATTGCTCTGTATTACTTTTTCAACACTCACAACAGAACAAAGTAAATTGGAATTTTCACCTTTGAATTGCTTTGAAAGTGTTACAATATTCTTTGAGACATATCTCTGACAAAAATGATTTTATAAATGTTTCTTGCCTTAGCCAAAATAATTAGTCCCCTCTTATAAAGTACAACAATAAACAAACTATATTTATCATCATGTATTTATTATTTTTTTTTCTGGGTGACTCTTGCCCCTGTGCCTACTGACCATAAAGTTTTCCCCAATTAGACTTTGAACATTCAATCTCCCACACTTAGGAATTATCCCGGTACAATACTGGGAAAAAGCTACCTGGAAGAATCATCATATACACAGCCATGAGGCTTGGTTGTAAGCTTGTCAGCGTCTTGGCAATGATGGTATTTGTATGGCCTAACCCCACCATCCGGATAAGGGAACAAGCCACTCCCACCATTCCAGGGGCCCTCAGTGCCTTCCCCTTGTGAATGCATAGTCAGGTATGCTTGTTAATGAAAGCTACAACTATTTATTACCCCAATGAGCATAAAGCTTTCCTCCATGATACACACTGCAATGTCACTCCTCCCAGAGGGAATGCGACTGAACGCATCCTGCACCGCCCTACCCTCTCCCTAGGACTGACATCCCCATCATCCTCCGCCAGCTCATTTAGCTGCCAGAGTCATTAATCAAACTAGCACATAACACCACCAGATCTCACTTCATTTATTTAATATTTAAATGATGTAAGTGAACAGGGTTTTCACAGACATGATATTTGTTTCATTCACTATTGTGCTTTCTGTCTCTCTGCAGTTAGTTGCCTGAAGTGTGAAAAAGTGTAGCCATCTGGGTTCATTGAAAGTTGTTAGACTACTTTTGAAATTCTGTGTTAACTCTTAGCCTGGGGGTTTCTGTTTGAATTATAATCTGTGTAGGTCACATTTCTGTGGATCCTTTCTGCTCATCATCTGAGCTGTCGGCTGCTGAGATTTACCTGAAAAAATCAACTGGACACACAAGCTAATTTAAGTATACTTTCTCTGCACTTTGCTTATTTAAGATTATATATTTGTAGATATTTGTTTCATTGAATATAGTGCTCTCTGTCTCTCTGCAGTCAGTCTCCCATCCCCCCTCCCTGTTCCTGTTGTGGTGTTAATCTTGGTGGCTTTGGAATTGCCCGCCACTGCTGTAAATCTGTTTTTGGACACTCCACTTGGGCCCATCTCATTTGCTCACTCAACTGAGTACAGTGAGATCATATTTTGATTTCAGACACTCCTACCAGCCCCATCTCCTCTGCTGTGTACAGAGAGAGAGCACTTGGGAAGGGCATCCCCTATACCATCTTAATCTGCTCTGTTCCCTCCCTCTCCACTAAAAAAAAATATATATTTATACTTTCTTGAGCTGCTCTTACATAACTGTCTTCTACCTTATTACCTTAATTTGCTGTTCTGTGTGCTTTTAAGTGTTCAAGTGCTCTTATTCTGTACTTGGCACCTCCATTTTTGATTTTTCATAACTTACTACTCTCTTCATTTGTTTTTTGTCATTTTTAACTTATCTGCATTTATTTAAACTGTATTTGCCTTAATATTGCTATACACGCAAGTGTGCTAGCTTGTACTGCATTTAAAGTGTTTTTGCAAGTTCTAAGCTTGTTTCCTGCCTTTCCTGTAACTAGTCTAGTCCAGATACAGAACTGCTGCATCCAGGACTCTTTGCAAGTTTCTGAGCCCCGTCTCCAGACCTTTCTGCGTTGGAGGGAAGCCTTCTAGCTTATCAGTGGGAGTGGTAAGCACTAGGTAGCCTATCTACCACAAGAGGAGTCATTTCTGGCCCAGAAATTGTAGTTTATTGGCTGTTTGGGCAGTTTTTCTATCCCTTTCAACTTTCTGGTTTAAAAGCCCGGGTTTGTGTTTGTTTAAGCTCCACTGATCAAGTTTTGGCATCCTGCAGACTACAAGAGCAACAGGAAGGAGATAGAGATACTCTAAACACCTCCATTTTGACTTTTTTTCTAATTTACTGCTCTCTGCCTTGTTTTTATTGTTTTCAATTTATCTGTATTTATTTAAGCTGTATTTGCTTTAATATTGCTACACACTCAAGTGTGCTAGCTTGTACTGCATTTAAAGTGTTGTTGTTACTGTTCTAACTGCTTTTCTGCAAAAAAAAAAGTTCTAAGCTTGTTTCCCACCTTTCCTGTAACTAGTCTAATCCAGATACAGATGTGCTGTATCCAGGACTGTTTTGCAAGTTTCTGCGCCCCCCAGACCTTTCTGTGTTGGAGGGAAGCCTTCTAGCTTATCAGTGGGAGTGGTAAGCACTAGATAGCCTATCTACCGTGGGAGGAGTGGTTTCTGGTCTAGAAAATATAGATTATTGGCCGTTTGGGCATTTTTTCCATCCCATTCAACTTTCTGGATTAAAAACCTGTGTTTACGCACCGTGCAGCGGCGCTCAGCTGAAGTAAACTATTACTGGTGCCAGAAAGTTTGCTTTTCAATTTTCCCCTTAGAACAAGCTTGTTCTTTTACTTCTTGCACTTCAATTAGCATAACTGGCTAGCACTTTAACAGGCTTTTGTAGCATTTATTGTAGCACACTTAGGTGCTATCAGCACTAGCTGTTCCTACGCAATAACAGCACTAGTACATATTAGTTATGACCACCCCTCCTGGTATGATTGTAGGGCAATTTCCTGTGCTTTCTCCTGCTAACCTGGTGCACTTGGGCATTCTGATACAGCGGGACAACTGTCTAATGTACACAGAAAACCCTCTCCTCTTACCTCCCAACACTCATACCTGTGAGAGATGCACTTATATCACCAAAATGGAAGCAGTGCACACTCAAACCAAGACCAGGCTAGCTGGTCAAGAGGAGAAGGTCAACACCTGTAACTCACTACATAGAACACACAGACCTCCAAAACACCAACCATCACAACCCACACATAGAAATACAAACCATCCACCCACCTTCATGGAGGATCTCAATAAAAATTTACCCAAACAACAGAGACCCCTGAGACAGAAATGCACTCGACCAACACAACACAACACCAACTCCAGAACACATAGCTCACCACCACAGTGTGCCCTTCAACCCAAGCCCACAAGGCAAAACACTTTGCCCAATGTACTAATCATAGGAGACTCAACTGTGAGGCACACTGATGCCCCACTCACTAGGTTGAACAAGGAGATGGTGACAGTCAGTTGTCTATCAGGTGCCAGGATCCGCTGCATAACACATGCACTCAGGTCACCCCACAACAAGAACAAATATGACTCAGTCATTGTCCATGTGGGTGTGAATGACCTGAGATGTACCTCCCTGGACTACATGAAAATAGATGTGATGGAACTCTCGCATTATGTGGCCCAGGCAGGTATGACCCTAGTCCTGAGCAGTATTCTACCATCACCCAGAATGATACCACAGTACGAGCAGAAAATGATTGACTTCAACAATTGGCTAAGTTTCTGGTGCCATTATAAAGGGATCCAGTATCTGTCTTCCTGGGATGACATGATTGACAGACCTCAATGTTTTGCCAGAGACGGCCTGCATCTGTCACCCCTGGGATTCCAGGCACTGGCTAAGGCTCTTGCCACCCCTACAGTGCCTTTTTTAGGCAGTGTTCCAAAGACCAAAATTACCATAACAGCTACAAACAAATGCAATCTGAGGGTCATGCTGCTCAATGCTAGAAGTCTAAATCTCAAGATACACTCACTTGAAGCTCTCCTCAAAATAGAGAATGTTGACATCTGTATTGTAATGGAGACCTGGTTTAAAGAGGCAGAAAGCACCCCTGCGCTCCCAGGCTACAACACATTCCATACCTTTTGGCCCCAGAATGCAGACTGAAGCTCCAAAGGAGGTGGTGTCTCCATATTTTTAAAGGATATGCACACCTCTAGACTGGTAGCCCAGCATAATGCATCTGAGATACTTCAGGTAAAACTGACCTTGGGTAAGACGGCGATACAACTCATAGCCTGCTACAGAACCCCAAACATATCCTTAGACTCACATGGCAACTTCCTAAGCACCCTGGAATCTATCAAGGTCCAACTGGGTGACTTCAACTACCCTTCCATCAACTGGGAAAACTATTCAAGTACAAATGTACAGGCCCAACGCTTTCCGGAATTTAACAATTCCAGTGCCCTGGACCAGCTCATTCTGCCCCCCACTACAGGAAGCAACATCCTTGACCTGGTTATCACCAACATGGGAGACCATTGCTCCACACCTATAGTCAGTTCCTCCCTGGTTAAATCTGGCCACAAACTGATCACCATGGAAATCTCCATCTCACCTACACCCCACACTAAGGTGACCACCCTGAAAAACTTTTCTAAAGCTGATTTTGGGCTCCTAAAAGCAGAGGTGGCTAACTTCTCGGCACCCATGCCAATGGAAAATAGCTGCATGACTGCCGAATCATACATCAATGCACTGTACGAGCATGTACACAAATGCATGAACCTTGCCATACTAAATAAAACTAAGACGCTCTCTTCCAAAAAAAGGAAGCTAATCTGGTGGTCCCCAGGTATCAATAAACTCTACAACAGAAGGAAGAAACTGTTGCAGACCAAAACTGAAGTCACAAGACTGGAAAACCTCCTTTATCAGTCTCAACGAAAAGCTGAGATCCCTTATCAAATCCTCTAAAGCCAGCTGTGAAGGCAGAATTGTGGCTGACACCAAAAACAACCACAAAGCCTTCTATAGCTATATCAAAAACCTCAAAGGCAATACCCAGATTTGCTCTGAGTTATTGCACAATAGCACCTCCTATACTGAGCCAACAGATATAGCAACATACTGGCCGACAGATTCAGTGCCAACTTTACCCCTCCCCCCAAGGGCCCTATCACAATACCAGATGAAAGCCTGGTACCCACCATTTCTGTGGCACAGGTAAAAGCTGCATTGTCCAAAGTCAAGAATACTAATACTAATAATATCCCTGGCTGCATCCTACATGAGCTACAAAATGAAATGGCACCACATCTGTGTGCCCTGTTTAATCACAGCCTTACCTCAGGCTATGTCCCTAATGAATGGTGCCTTGCTACAGTCATCCTGCTCCATAAAGGGGGAGCAACTACAGACCCTGGGAACTATCGTCCCATTCGTCTGACAAGCCTGGTATGCAAAGCTATGGACTGCATCATCATGGACCTGCTTAACAAAGATATAGGCAATCTCCAAACTCCTGACCCCACACAGTTTGGCTTTGTCAAGGGGAGATCCTGCCTGCTGAACCTGATTGACTTCTTCGAGGCAGTTACCAAGGCTGTCGATGAGGGTAAGGCAGTGCATACAGCCTACCTCAATCTGGCCAAGGCCTTTGATACCATTCTCCACTCAGGTATCATTAATAAACTCATCAAACTCGGCATCAATCCTTACATCACTAGGTGGGTTGCAAATTGGCTCACAGACAGGATCCACAGAGTGAAAGTTGTGGATTCCAAGTCAGACTGTCGATCAGTCACAAGTGGAGTCCCACAGGGCTCAGTCCTGGGCCCTCTCCTGTTTGGCATCTACTTCTCAGAAGTCCAGGCCAACACAGAAGGACTCTGGCTGACCAGGTTCGATGATGACTGCAATCTAGGAGTCATTATCAACTCTCCAAGTGATTCAGACATCATATAAAAGGGCCTCTCTGAGACCAGTGACTGGTGTCGAAACCATGGCCTGAAGCTTAATGCCAAAAAATGCGTTATCATCCCCTATGGAAAAAACTCAGTTCCCATGAATTACCATGTTGATGGGAGCCCACTGAACACTGAAGATCTGGGCACCCAGGCCAACAGCCACCTCACCTTCGACCACCACATTGCCACTGTGGTCAGAATGTCCTTCTATATGGCACATCATATAACCAAAGGTTTCACATCCAGAAAGAAAGAAGTCATCATCCCTGTCTACTTATCTCCTCTACTTGTCTCCTCATTAGACCAATCATCAGATATAATGCCCAGTTTGGCATGTCCCTGACCAGACACCTACAACAGCTGGAAAGGCCACAAAAGTACCTCATAAAAAGAATCCTAGGCCTTAAACACATGTCCTACATGGACAGACTAAAGAAACTTCAGCTGTTCTCAGTCTCTTATCATCTACTTAGAGGTGATCTCAGCTTGACTTACAAAGCCATGTCCGACCCACCTAATGAAATCCCAATCCCCCCATGCCACACACTCCAGAGATCACAACTTCATTACCACAATTAACAGAACATGCTGTAGGGACAGGTTCATCTCCCAAAGACTGCCCATACTCTGGAATAAGCTTTCTGTTTATGTCAAGCAGAGCACCTCAATGGCCCTCTTCAAGAGAAATCTTGACAAGTGGATGGGTAACAGAAAGTTTACTCCAGGGATCATTTCAGTTGCACTACTGGATATGGGCACTGTGAACTAACATCGGGTGGCACGGTGCCTGGGCAATTTTTTGGGGGGCTAGGCTTATAAAGGCTCCAGGGCCATTAACTACACACCTATGAACCTATGAACATTTTGACAGTTTAGAATACCTAGTTAGAAAGCATTCATTTTTTATGGGAGAAATGTAAAATGTGCAGAAATACAGGGAGAACATGCAGTCTTCATACAGATATTAAGCAGAGGTCAAGCTTGGACCCTGGGTCTTGCAGCAGAATGGTAAGACTCCCCAAACATTGAGTTACCTTGCTGTCCATCCATCAATCCATTCATCCATCCATCACACCTTTTTCCCCAATTTTGCACATAGAGTCGGGGTGTCATTTCAATACTGACAATCATCTAATGCCAATGTTCACACCATCCGTTGGCTAGCTCTGCCACAGCTCTTCTTCCATACCACATATGCACACTCATACCAATGTGTGACTTTTTAGTGTCCAATCCACCTACTGCATGTCTTTGGAATGTGGGACAAAACTGGAGCATCATGGAAAAACCTATGGAAACATAAGGAGGACATGCAGATGCAATGTCTTGTACTACTATAGTTTGATTAAAAAGCACACTTACATATCTTCATAACTGTGTACTCAGCATCAGGTACAACTATACAACTATAAACACAATTACTAAGGTTACTTACTTGGCGTTGCCTGCATAACACATTTATATAACTAAAATTTACAAAATACCAGCTGGAAAAAAATTGGTGAAGCTTTTCACTGAGGATTATTGTTTAGAATGTTATGGACCAGTACCCAGGTAGGTAAGTGTGAAGTTTCACTTCTCAGGGTAGAAGACAAAGAGTAAGGAAATTTTTCAGATTTTATGTTTACGGAGTCAAATAAAAGTAGCCAGGATGAGAAGAACAGAAAATCTTATTTCTGATCATCAGGAGAAAAAGGTACCAACCAAGGTAATGAAAAAAGTGAGGAAGCTTTAGGGAATTTTTGTAAACAAGGGTATCATCCAGGAGAAAGAACATAGTTAGCAAGATTGTACAGCATAATGTTTGATAAAAATAAAAGTTTTATAACAAAGCTGAAGTCCTATAAAAATTAGATCGTATGCTCAAGTAATTTGGAAAATATAATGTCCAATAGGAGATTATTCAATAAAGGTAAATTCGGAAATTATTTCCTGCAGAACATTGCATAACAGCAGGGAATGAAGCAATGCTCTATGGAACCCCACTGTTAACTTACTGTAAAAATCAATAGAAAAAGGAATGTAAAATCCCCCTGGATAGACAGCTGGTGATACCCCATTTTGTATATTGTGTAAAGTTCAGAAGAGGTCATCTCTACAAAGGCACAGGGTCAAGTCTGTCTACAGATCAGCCAAAACAGTGCACAGTTCACAGCATTATGAATAGACAATTAAAAGAAGTCAACACATATGCGTTTGAGAAATCAAGGGTAAGAGCAGACAAAAAAAACTAACATCCTATTACAGTCACATTACACCACTACCTAAGGCACTGTTATAAGTGCTTGCATGCTTGTAGCTTGTGACACACTTGATCACTGCCATTTGTTTAAAAAAGCAAGTGCTCAAACTTCCACTAGCCTAAGCTTTCATTTCTACATAGCCTTCCCAACACTCTACCCTCTAAAACTAGACTGCTGTACCAGAACCTAAACTCTAATCCAAAAACTCCTACCTGCTTGTCTACCCAAGTTCTTGCTTTCTTACCCTGAATGTCTACATCCCTTCCCTAACCCTAAAGTCCAAGATCGCTCCCTAAACCCTTCCCTAACATCTCCCTCCCACTCCCTAGACCTAAAATCCTCAACCTGATCACGCCACATGGCTGTCTGCCCAAACTCATATTCAATTCAAATGCGTGCAGCAGCCCACATGAGCTATAAGGCTCTGGAGTCCCCGGCTTTGCGACAGTGGTTTTTGAATACTTGGGACTCAAGTGCCTGTAGCATACCCCTAATTAGACCAGAAAGTATCAAACACTATTGTAGTTCAGTCATACTAATTTGATATTATCAACTTTGACAATTTACAGCAGAAGGCCATAACGTAAGTTGGCAATTACATTTTGTTGGATTAATGTGCATATGTGGTATAGGTTTAGTCATGTTCAGTGAGCTTAAGTTAAAATATAACAAATTTAGGAACTTATCAAGTTCTACAGTTTTAGCATGAAAACTGTTTGATGGATAAAAGTATATGTTTCATTTATTTATTGGGATTTGCTTTCTATATGTATATGTATTGTAAATGTACAAAATATCACTATTAGCGTTATCTCTAACAATTAATTTGCACAACTGCACCACTATGTGGGATATAAACACCAATTTTACATTAATAAGCAGAAAAGTTCTAAACAGTTAAATTATATTACCAGTGTTATTATTATTCATCATGCATAGTCTATGCTTGCTTGTCTCACTTTCCTTCCTATGCAGCCAGATGCTAGTACAGTGTGAATGCTCAGCAGATGAGTTCCCTACTTCTACACTAATAAATGTTGTAATAATAATCTTCATTCAGGCTTGGCAAAATTGAGAAATAATTCCGAGTTAGATCTTAGTAGCATCAATGTTTCTGAATCCTCTGATCTTCTAAACAGTCTGATTTTCCTACCATGAATTACTTGTCCCTAGTAAAGCCAAAGCTGCATGCACTCATGGTACCAATCATGTACAAGCTCCATGCGTGTTGTCTATTTTTACAGCATAAGGAAACATGTTACTTGTGTACTTAAAGGCCTTCATCAGGAGTTGATTCTGCAGTATGTAGCTGTTAACTTTCTTCTTCAGAATGCACAGCTGGCCCTTAAATGTCTGATCTCCTCCCTGGATAGATATGAAGGATACAGGTTATTAGTAGAAGCCACTTCACTAGCAGAAGTACATAGATACCTCATCCCTTTCTAAGCAGGCCACCTATAACCAACTTGTTAAGTAGTGATTTAGTGGAACTGCTTAATCATACATATGTGCCTCATGCTTGTTTGAATAAAGTTACCCAAGCTTCACATATATTCTTAAGGGCTTTGTCTAGTAATGTCCTCTCCATTGATCTCTGAATGTAGGAAAGCATCTGCAGATGTTCTTTATATTGATCACAGTGCTGCAGTATCCTTAGCTATAGGGTTTACATCCTGCAAAGGATATAATAGCCAGACAGCTTCCAAAGCTTCAGGGTACCTTCCTCGTGCCCAAACTGTCAAGCAGCTTGGTTAAGAGACAGAGGTGGGGGTAGTGCCAGCTGGAAGTCATTCCTTGGCAGACGCACTTCAACTTCATACCCGTGTATGAAGGTAAGGATCCAGGGTCATGTATGGGAGTGCATTATATGGTGGTATCATTGCATGTTTTCTCCATATGAGGGGAAAACAAATTATAAACAACTGTCTGAACTGTAAGATAAATAACTGTGTGGGGCTATTGAAACACACAGCTCAAAAATGCATTCTTGACATATACAGTAATGGGGTGTTAGAGATTTGGTTCCCACACCATGCCAAGGGGGGAGCATTACCCAGAGCATGTTGTAGACAGATGTGAAGGATAAAAAGTGATAAAAAATAAATAAAGGAGTAAGTAAGAAACAAAAAAGAACACATCTGATTATGAAATTTTACAGTAGTTACCATATTCACAGCAATATACCCTTAAAATCATAAAATGTATGGAATTTCTTAAACAATCCTGATAATAATGTAGATATCTTCATAAAACACAAGGCTTAAGAACAACTTACTGCCTCTGCTGTATCTCTCTCTTCCACTCATTTTGGTCTCTCATCAAAAGGATTTGCCTTCCTTGTGGACAGAGACACCAAGACAGCAGTACAATGTGACTCACAATTACTCGTTTTAAAATTATCACACCTTTTATGAAAATGTCCTAAAGATATAATTTTGCCAGAAAAGAAACAACAGCAGGATTTCTTTAACTGTCAAAGCTCTGTGAGAATTTGCAGCAGTTGGGCCGAAACTGCAGATTCTATTACCAGTCTAAAACAGAGTAATAAGTGAATTATTGGCGGTCCAAAGCAGCAGAAGTTTTATGCAGGCATTACTCACCTGAGTATAGTTGGTGTAGCGGATAATGATTTTATCAGTAAGTCAGCCAGAGTTTCTCCTGTATATATCATGCCTTCCAGTTTCTTAGACAGTTATTGCAAAAAGATAAATGAAGTAGCAATACCTTCATAATAATATCAGTAGTGACAATGCAGCATGCATCTATGCTATAGCAGGATCGCAAAAGCTTTCTAAGGGCAATCATTTAATGCTGTGTTAATTTCTAGCTCTCAGCATTCTCTTCCGTGCCATAGTCAGCTCTTGCACAGAAATAGCCCTAACAGTCAGTGTGCCATGTAGACTGTTCTATTGCTAGGCAACAAGCAGCCCCAAAACTGCTCTCCTATTACTGCAATGAGACAATTACTGCACAGTAAAAAGAAGTATGCTGTTAGCAAATATATTTCTAAGACTTAAAGGAAAACACAATAAAAGAAATACTATTCTTTCCATTTTAAATAAGAAAAACGGAATATTAATAAAGCTTTTGCAAATCTTCCTCAACTATTATTTTTTAAGCATATTGCTGGAATACTCCAAGCATTTACATGCATCATCTTTAATTTCCATCATGTTTAGGATGCCTTCTGACCTGTATACTCTTACAGAAATACTTTTTGCAGGGATGAGAGTTACAGTGCGATTTATTCCTGACAAGTCAGGTTTGAGTGAAACCTGAAGGATCAAGCAAACTCTCAGGCCAGGAGGAAATAAATTTAAACCGTAACTCCCAGGCTGTCAAGGAATTATTACTGTTATACAATAAAACTAATTTACAAGTCGTTTTACTTATGGTTAGGATTTGTGGGTTTATTCAGCATATACTGCAATGTGCTGCCCAAAAATTAACAAGAAAAGAAGTAGTCTTTAAGTTTTTGAAAGTTTGTAATCTTATCAGTTAAAAGCCAGACACATTACTGTATGGGCAATGTATCTGAGACAGCATTGTTTTGAAAACAAACTTCAGTATTCATATAAATTAAGGAGATTGAAGCCTTCATCTTTAGGCCTGTCCCGAGTTATGTAAGCAATATTGCTTTCAAGGAAGGGCATTATAGGGAAATAACAAACCACCTAAGTTCATTGTAATGCCAGACACTGTAGGGAGAGGGCTTCCCCCCTCCAGAAAGTTCCATAATTTCTCTAGAATGCACATTCTAGGGGCCATTATTGCACATGGAAAATTACCATAGATTTACTTTTGTTGAATTTTTTTGTATGTATGTATGTATGTATGTGTGTATATATATATATATATATATATATATATGTGGTTCTACTTCTAACCATCGAAATTTCAAAACATCGAAGTTCTGATCATCGAGACCAGAACATCAAATTTTGAAACATTGAAGGTTACAAGTGTAACCCCCCCCCCAAAAAAGAGAGAAAAATAAATTTTAACACTTGTATGCAGGGGCCTTCACCCTCCCTGCACCCCCCACTCCCCCCTACTTTAATATTCCAACTCCGAGACCGCACTACAGTGGAGTAAAGGGAAATCTCTCATTTAGCACTATGTGCGGAAGCGCTATGTGCGGAAGCGCTAAACAGGAGATTTTCCGTACCTGATCTGTAGTGCCATCACACAGATGGCACATAGACACACACAGTATGCAGGGCACCTTGGTGCCCTGCAAAAACACAAACATTCTCCCACCTACACTTACCTTTTTCTTCCCCTTCAAACCTTCGATGTTTTAAAACTCGATGTTCTGGTCTCGATGATCAGAACTTTGATGTTTTGAAATTTTGATGGTTTGAAGGGGAACCATATATATATATATATATATATATATATATATATATATATATATATTCTGTGATCTTAATTTAATATACTTCTGTGGGTAATGGCATTATTTTATCTAGGATAACAACTTCATTTAACCTAATTTCTCATTCCACCTCAATTTTATTTCCAGTCAAAACATGAAATCCCCTCTCCTAATGTCCAACTCGAGTCTATATTATAATTTCAAAGATTTAAAACTTCGAATCACTAAAGATCGAACTTTAGTGATCAGAGTCTTAAACCATCGAAACCAAAAAAAAAAAAATACTAAATTAAAAAGCCCCCCTGCACCCGCCACACCCCACCTACTTAAATATTCCAACTCCGAGAATGCACTACATTGAAGTAAACGGAAATCTCCCCCTACAGAGATTTTCCATTTAAACATTCGCTGTAGTAGTTGGTATTCTCATGTCGACAATATCATATTCGATATTGTCAAGACTTCGAGATTTTAATATAGACCCATCCAACTCGACACTATCCAAGATGGAATCTTTTTTCTGAACCATGGACAAAGTAAATTGCACCTATAGAAGAAATTCTCAATGTGCTTCTTTCATAACACAGATAGTGCTTGTAAATTCTTTAATTTAACGTGCAAACCATTTTGCCCACATAAAATGCTTCACTGTTATAATAACTGGCTAAATACACTATACCACTAGAAAGTCATTTAGAATATTTTAAGTACCCTGGCATTTCTGCTATAATTTCAAATTCCCACTTGATAGCTCAAAAAAAGTCATGATATATGTTTTTGACAAATGTTGGTCCCCCTTCAAAAATGTTTTTTTCCCCCAACAGACTCAAAAAATTAATTAGTCCCCATTAATGCCATCCAGTTTTCCATACCTGTATTTTAATTAGTTTAGGTGTCCATTCTGTATACAAAAGCTAATCTGAAATCTATTTTCTGTTAACTAATATTGTCCAATTTTTCATTATAAGAGCATAAAAGTATCTGCTATTTGCTTTAATTTAATCAGAAATAACAAAGGTAAATACTTTTTATGATGTCTATCAACAAAACATTTTTAAAGATCTCTGATCATTATAAAAATGTGCTGTCATCAGAAACTACTTTTAAAATGATAACTTCCTGGTTTTACTACATTGCTGTTGATATATGCTGCATAGCAACTAGGTGCAAGCAAATATGAGCTGATAAAAGTGGTTTACTATACACAGGTGAAAAACAAACTGTTTGTCTTGCTTATATGGAGAATGTTATGTTAAAAAAGTCTATCTCTGAGGCAGACCATTTGAAAAATATTTCAAAAAACAGTAGTGTTTTTAATTTTTCATAAAATGCATTAAATCTTGTAATTGTCCTATCCATAACTTAAAAATATCAGTGTTTTTTTCAGTACTTCATAAAATCATTTAAATATTGCAACAGTGCCGTCTTTAACATAAAATGTCATCAGTGAAATGACCAATGAGTATAAATATCGTTTAAAGAGCAAATTATTGAGAACTTTGTTTTTCCATGCTCCTAGAACAACAGATGGGGAAATAACAACTACATCTTTTCTCCATTTGCCTGGTGGTAGTACTGGTTTTCAACTGAAATAGTTGTATTTGAAAATTAAATCAGGTCCATAAAACAGCACATATTATTAATAACATTTTTAGATATAAAACTGCAAGATGCAAAAGTAAAAAGAGAAACAAAAGGTGCTTAACTTCTGCTTCCACTGGCTCTCTTTCTATGCAAAACAATGCTGACTGATTTATCTGCAAACAACACAACTTCTCCTAAAATATAATCCAGTGCAATAGCTATATATGAAACCAGATGAAGCACCTATGACACTTTCAAATATAGAAAGTCCTAGATAAACGAGACACAAGAGCCCCAGCATTTTCTTTTCACTTTTTGTTACCTGCGGCTCCTTTCATAATTGTGGCATTTGTGGACTTGTACATTTTGTCAGTCAGGGGTAGTGATGATATCATGTGGTACATCCAGCCTGTGACTGACCTTTTCACAGATCCTGCTTTAGGCATTTTAACAGTGCTGTGTTTTATGTATGTTCCGGTGGTCATTTTTCTGCAGCTAAATAATATCCCTGATAAGAGCATTCAATAAGAAACTCAGATTACATTGCTCTGTTTAGTTTATATTCCTCCATTATACACTTTGCATTAGTCAAGGTTTTAATACTTTTTTCAGTGCACTGTCTTCCCTCGTGTAAGATATCCTAGATGCTGAGTATTTTCTGCTATACTATGCCTAGTCCAGGTGGCTAATAGTACAGATGAAATCCACATATCTTACGTAAAGATGTAGCAGCAAAGTGTCTAATAGGTTATACAGTCTGGGCATATCTTGTTATATTTACTTGATAACTTTTTACAGACATAAATTGAAATTCTAGGTAACATTAAAGACGGACAACTAAAACATCTTCAAGATAATGCAGAAAGAAAAGATACCGATGGCAAAAAAATGCATCAAATGAGTTATTCATGGATCTTACATATAAGTGAATTCCAGCCATCTTTAGTCTCTGTATTTGGGTTTTGTAACCCCCAACATGGGAAACATCACTTCTCAAGTACAGAAATGCAAAACTTGCAATTCAAAATTTACCTTTGTGAATGAGAAGGGGAAGTTTTCTGTAAATGTTATCATTTTTGGAAACTTGCACCACTTCTTACAGAAACCCTGTATTTTTCATCTGTTGCAGGAAAAGATACTGAAAGTGTGACTTTCAATACCCCCCCCCCCAATGGTGTGAACTTTGGTAAGTAGCTTTCCTTGGGCTATTTCTAAAAAAGCTTTGAAAGGCCGTCCATTTAGCATCTGCATGCTCATTTACTTTTATATGCTGACCATGTCCTCTCCCAAAGGAACACTTAATATTAATCTTCCACAGTAGATCACAGACCATTGCCCATGGAGTCATTAGTGCCCAGTAACTTCTTTTTTGCTGTTCATATGATTAAGTTACTAACCAGATACAGCTATATGACTTCATGTTACATTTACACCACCAACAATATGCATTTTACTTATGTCTATTAGAATATTCAACCTGTGAATATTCCTGGATGTTTTGCTACATGTCTACTCTATAGTTGTGTTATACTGGATTAAATAATTTTGGGAATTCATTTTTGAATAATCGTGAGGCTCTTTCCTGGTCCTCTCTAGAAAATTAAGTAAATAAGAATGTAAATAAATAAAAACATACAAAAATATTTGCAGTACATTTAAAGTGAATTATATTGATGCATTTGAAATATTCCTGATGCATTTAAAAGTGCATTATAATCCCCATGCTACCACAGTTTAAAGGACTTTAGATACAAATTTCTTAAGCTGATTTACAAATAATATAAGTGTCTATGCTACAGAAAGTATCAGTCATTCTTCATTTCTTTTCGTTGCCAAACTACCTTTTACTTCAGTGCAGCTATTAAAGAGTGACTGTGCTTTCAAATATAGCTTACTGTTATAACTGAACCACTTTCTCTTATACAGGATTTCTGAACCATATTTTTCCCATGGATAATGCTTAATTTACAACAAACACGAACACTTTCTTGTTCACTTGTACATGTTTTTTAACATAAATTTAGGTTTTCATTTCATTGTATAATTAAATCTAAGTTATAAAAGTGTTGTAAGTCATTAGTTATAATTTATGTCTAAGTTGAGGCAATTTTGCAGTTTAATGTAGAATCATTGACTGTCTGATAAGTAGGTCACTGTGTATGGAATTAATAAAACACAGATCCCTTATTTTAACTCCTACAGAAATTACTTTTAAAATGCAATGATGTAGCAGTGGGTTATGTATATTTTATTTTATTTTGTTTACAACAAAACGAAACAACTAGAACACTCCTGCTAATATTCTTATACATGTTTGCAATGTAATCCCTGCTCAAGTCAGTTGAACTGTATGTTTTAAGTATATCTCTAAGCACAAGAGCCCATCCCCACCTGGAATATACCCATAAAGCAGAACAGCACCCAAGCCTGCAATCCATGTAAAGAACCATACTGCTTACCAAAGAAAGAAAGACCTTTCCCCATAATTGAGGATTTGCACTCAACCAGAATTATACTCTGCTTATAACACCATGACTTATTCTCCTTCTATACTGGGGTCTTTTCTTACAGATTTCTGTATCTGTCAGGCATTATCTTCTGAAAATGCATAGAACTCTCACGAGTAGTACATACTTATTTATTATTATACATTTTTGACTGAAAGACAGAATTGTTGTTAAGGTCTGTAACTTAATCAGAAAAGTCAATGCAATATATTCGGATGACTAGGTAGGTAATGCTTTCTTATTACGAGGGTAGAGATTTACCATAATATTTTTAAATATTATTCCATTTTTTTATATGTCACAAGTAGAATGTCTTTTCATTGAAGAGAGTTGCCAGTCTGTCAGCTTTCGAAAGAATATTATTTGCTTCCAGATAACTGACTGCTTGAGTTAGGTTTTCAGATGCTTTTACTCCTGAGGGAAAATTATGCCTGGCTATATGTAACAAGTATGCCCTTATGATTCTGATTTTAACATATTCGTGATGGGTAACAAAATTTCCTTCTTAATATTGTAAGAAAAGAATGTCTGTTATCCAGCCTAAAGTTTATTGATACTTTGGTTTACCCCAAACTCTCTCAAGGAGTAGTCTTTTATTCAAGTGGCACGTAAATAACAATTACGGATCTTGGTTCATGAGTTTGCAGTGATGGGATTGGTAACAGTGACTTGTGGCCTCCTTCAGCCTTATAACGCACACACTGAATGAAAAGTCAGTATTTGTGGCATTCACTTTTTCTAACAAATCACAAACTCTTAGGTTACAGCATCTGGCCCTGCATCCTAGTCATCTGTTTTCTGTAAAAAGATTTGATTTCGATTCATTATGAAAACAGCATACTCTTTAGTCACTTGTAATCTTAGATCTTTGTCAAATAACTTTCCGTTCTTTTAATCTTTTTCTGATGCTAATTAAAAAACATTTGTACTAAAACAAGCTAAGAACGAAAACGTTTTCTGAACAGTTTTAGCTTTAGCTGTGTAAGTGTGGGCATCCTGTAATGGACTAATGTCTTGTCTTGGACAATGTTTTTGTCTTCTAACCTCTGTTTGATTGTCTATGGGACAGACTCCACTTCCCCTGTATGCATGAATTGGAAGAGATGGTGGGGGAAATGAATGAATGTCACTTCCTGCATTGGTATCATAATCTGTCAGAAGTCTTTTCGGAAAGTAGTTTTAGTTAAAGGCTGTTATACCATGGGAGTGAAGTTTGTTCCTTACATTTTCTGTCACAATTCCGTCATCCAACAATGCAAATGAGTTTTTGTCTAAAATGTATATAAATGTCCACATCTACAAGACTTCTCTGCATTTCTTAAGGTAATGCTCACTTCTGCTTTTCACCTATAGCTATTAATATGGTAATATAGTTCTTACCCACGCTTACTGATCTCACATAAAAAACAATAGTAAATATCCTTTTATATAGATAGCATTTTCGGGCTTTCTTGGGCTTCCTCTGAAATAGGCCTAGGTTTCCAATATTTGTGCCAGTCTCAAATTTTGAGAAAAACTAATATAAATCAAGTAAGTAAGTACTGAAGGACTGAAACTTTTTGCAGATACATCAAGATGTAATGTAGATAGAAGTCCACAGAAAAGTGCAAGCACATTGATTCGGAAAAAGCCACTAAACAAATCCCCAGTTTGATTGGTTAGGAGGGTGGCCTAATGGTTAAGTTGTTTACCTTATAGACACAAGGTGCAGGGTTTGATTCTCACATGGGGTAATTGGCTAGGCTTAAAATGGCCCACAAGTGCAGTCAGCCTAGTAGTAACCTATGAACCTATGATACTCAGCAAAAAAAAAAAAAAAAAATGACTGCTGTCAGGCAAGCCACACAAATGTACAAGTACACAAGATTTTACAGTCTGTGCAGACACTATGCATCTGTTCAAGCTTTCGTGTAGCACTTAAATTGCGGTGCAATACATCATCATGTGCATGCAACAGTAAACTTTCACATATAGGCAACTAATGTGGCATAGAGGGATGAAGCCATGTCTATGACCAAGACTGGGTAGCAGTTCAGGTGCTAGATGTACTTGGAAGGGTAGGGTGGAAATGAGAAGCTTATGCTAGTTTACCTATCCTTGGGGGGGGGGGGGTTGTTGTTGGTGGTCTTACTTGGCTAACCTGTTCTTGTGTGAGTTGAGGCCTGCATACAGCTAGTGACTGTAGAACCAGAGGATATGGGACTGGAGAACCCAAGTCAGTGATGGTAGCCCTCATGGAGTGTACGTTTGCGTGTGAGCAAACACATCAGAGAGGAACAGGATACTCTTGTAGTGACACTGATACTCATGTCACATGGAAACACTTCTCATATATGGTGTATGATAGCTGTACCATGGATTGCTCTCACCCTGGTGATGGGGAATGAATGAGAAGTGGTGACAGCTAGATGGTCAATAATCATGGGGACAGAAAAAGGATACACAAAAAAGTACAGGCATCTTATTAAGCAGATTTATGATTTAGTGGCTCTGACTTGGAGAGTTTGGGCTAATGAATCTAAAAGCACAGTGAGTCAATGGGAACATAACTCACATAATGCACAGTGTGGCAGCTAAAGTGGCAAAAAATACTATTATGAAATTAAAAAAGTAACTTTAGACATGGGGCTACTTTATTTGATGATAAAGTAGGCACTTTATTGTTACTACAACATAACCCAGAGATGAACCACAGCAGAAATGTTCATAAAATAAGAAGCACATGTGTCTGTTAAGAGAGTTGTTGTAGACAACAGTAAAAAAAGTCTAATGCAGGGCAAAACCAAAAGCTATGAAGATGGAAAAGGATGGGGAAGGGGTGTGGGAGGGTTCACTGTCTGTGCAACCGCTAGTGGAGACCAGGAGTCTTACAGGCCTACAATAGCACTCTGGGAGTGACAGGATGTCCCTGTTGTTACTACACGTGTTGCTCCTCCTGGGAGACAGGATTATTGACTGGCCATCCACCACGATGGCTCCAGTAACCCATCTGCTACTCTCAAATGGATCCTTGTTTCCCAGCTATGTGTCATAAGGCTGACTTCTCGAGTAGTCCAAAGGGCCCAACCAACCAAGAGATATAAGTATGATCAACATAACTAGCTATAAAGGCAACCAGGTGTGCACAGGGAGGGGTAGGAATAGCCAAATGACCAGTTGTTGGTCAGGGAGGGATATAGGGAATTAAAAAAAAGGAATACATTAAAACCGTGATATACCTTTATGACCTTATGTTGCAGCATATCAATGGAAATCTTAAGATGCTTTTACACTGAAGTTATTACGTTCAGCCTTTGTGTTAGGCACAATCCCATTCTAACACATCTACCATTAGATACAGCCCAACCTTTCCACCAAAATGGGTACAACTACCAAAGAATCTCAGCATCTCCATCCAACTCCTTTCCAGGAGTGAAACATAGTATACAGAAACATGGCATTCAGAAATATAGAGGGATGCAAAGCTTGTTTCTCCATTCCTTTCCTTTTCTGGGAGGAGAAGTATACCTCTGATCACAGGGTTAAGTCTAGAACTCAAAAATCCCCAAAAAACAAATGTGACACAGCTGCATCCTTATATCTAGGTATCAGAAATAAATAGCCAACCAAACTCACAGGATGAAAAAAGGTACTCAGTAAGCATCCTTGCTTGCAACTGTTACCCTTTCTATCTTCCCCAAAACTCCAGTCAACAAACAGTGATTCTGTGTATTCACTTTTCATAAAAAAAGACAGGAGTTGCTATGGAAAACCCACAGACCCACAATAGCCCACAGGAGTTTCATAAGCTCCTTGTCAAAACTTGGCATGGATTTGTCTAGGACACCATGGTCCTGGCTTAGGCATTATGGAGTTATATCTTTTTGGACCCAACAAAATGGTACTATAAATGAGGCACATCCATATCTTTTTCTGTGTAAAAGAATGGGCAGTTATTGGGGAACAGACCTTTGTCAAGATGTCAGCCTGATGGAGCAGGATGATGGTTTCTGTTCTTGTTTTTGAAAACGTTAGCAGATGGAACTACTGGGGAAACAGTGTCTTCTCCAGACTTTACTTCTCAACATTGTTACTGAAATGCATGTGCCATGGGGTTTACACGGGGTGACTTGTTGCTTCCCATCTTTAGAGAGCAAATTACATTAGTTATGTCATCCTTCAAGCTGGTATTGCACCTAGTTAGAAAGACCTAACTTATCAGATTTATTGCAGCTTTTGGGACATGACATCCTTACCATCTGTCAGTGCATCCAGTCAGAAAGGCCTAATTTGTGTATCGTAAACTCCCCAGAAGACACCATGATCCTACAAGAGGGCCTTTCCCAAACAAACAGTTGGTGCCAAATCCATGGATTTAAAATAAACACCAAGAAGTGTATAACATGATTAAGCATTACTCCCTTTATAACTATCACACTGACAACATCCCCCTGAAAACTGATCCTGTAGTTAGAGATCTGGGTACCTATGTTGAAAATAAACTTTTCTTTGATCACCACGTATTCACTGATTTAAAGACGTCCTTTTTCATCACACAGTTTATACTGAAGGGTAGGACATCCAGATCCAGGGACATTGTCATTCCTCTGTACTCGGCCCTCATTAGACTGATCATCATTCAGTATAATGCTGCTCCGTGTCATATCTGGAACAACCACAATGTTTTCTCACTAAAGAAATCAAGGGCCTAAATCATAAAAATTATGCAGACCATCTCAAAGCCTTGTCTCTTTTCTCTGTACCATACAGGCTACTGAGAGATGACCTCTGCCTCATACATACAGCCTCAACAATCCCAGCTGTGTCTGCCTCATATATACAGCCTCAACAGCCCCAGCTCTATCAGGCGTATTACACATTCAGAAGTCCATTGGTATCAGAAACACCCACTAAAGGGACCTCAATCTCTTTTGCAAGATTAACATAACATGCTAGAGGTTCAGGTATATATCACAGAGAATACCACTTTTATGGACCATCTTCCCCCCTACATGAAGCACAGTACCTCTCTTACTCTATTCTCTATCCAAAAGTAACTTGGACAATAGATGGTTAACTGCAAACTCACCTTTGTTTAGCATGAATTGCTCTCATGGATAGAAGAAAGATATAAGTACCAACATATACTTGTGTGTCCTGTCTTTGAAGACTAATACTGCAAAGTATAAGGGTTTAATATTTCCCATTGGAATGCATGGGTAGGCTTCTTAATATGCTCATATATCAACAGCCTAGCCTAGGTTCATAATGTTCCAGTTCTAACATGAAAACATCTTCTCCTTACTACTGTTGCAGAAAGGGTACAATGAGCCCACATTTATTCCTGGCTCCAAATAATTGAAAACATGGATAACTTCTTAGACCTGTTCCTATAACACACAGGCTTGAGTTTGGATATCTGTCTTGTGAAGGACCTTTGTATCCTTTCTATTTTTTTGACCAGAGTACAGTTATAAATATATGTATATGTGGTCTTAAACACTGCTTTGTAAAAGGACAACAGTACTATTTCATCCCTGCTGGATATACAAAATAATATTTTTTTCTTATGACTGAGAAGCACTTTCAAATGACTTTTGAGACATTTTCATCAAATTGAAGATGTCTATCAAAAATGACCCTTTATGTCCCTTATAGCGCCCACTTCAGCAAGAACAGTGTTATTTACCTCCAAAGTATACCACTTCTGATTTAGAAGTGTTACAGTCCATGTTTTTTTTCAGTAAAACAAACAAACTGCACATGTATTAGAGAAGCCAAAATATTTTTACGCAATCTGCTAATTAAAAATGCCTTTCATATTTCTGGCGGGAATCTAAATGTGATATATTACACATCACCCAAAATGAAAGTCAGTGACTAAAAATGCATACATTTTTAAAACTGAAGACAAAGAGGGGCATGCATGGAGACTCCTACATATATGCATACCCAAGTATTACAAGGGGTATTGCCACAGTAATTCAAGCTTTCAGATCAAAGGAATGTCTCTCCAAACAGATAACTCTTTTTTTTTTTTTTTTATGAACTAAGGATTAAACACATACACACACACACACACACACACACACACACACACACACACACACACACACACACACACACACACAGTACTGAAAACAACTCATATGAATGCCTTTACCCTGTGTCCTACAAATATGGATCAGACAGATTTTAAACAAAAGAGTGTCAAGAAATTATTCATGTCTGAACCTATTACTATTATGCATTTTTATAGGCAATCTGTGTGCCACTGAAGGCATGAGCATAGAGGATTATGAGAGAGTCGATAATTGTAACTGCTTTAGTACGTGTTCGAGACAAGGATGCCAATAAATTCACCTCAAAAGCAAAGCTTGAGATGTGAATCTTGGCCTTGATTTTAAGAACAAATAACACAGGGTTATGATCTGCTGACACACTCAAAATTCTTTGTAGTGCATAGAGACTTCTCTTCTTCACGCATTTCAAATTAATCTAAAGTAAGAATTAAAAACACAATGCGTTGTTCTGGCTTTGAAAGCTGGTAAAGTAGTGAGAGAGTGGTTGACATCTTATGCATTCCCTGCGTAAGGGAAACAAACGAGAGCTGAAACAAAGCCATTTCATGCCCTGCTGTTTACCAGTCAGTGTTGTCTGCTGTCAGTGCAGACATGATGTTAACAGGGGTGCCTAATAATTGTTAAGCATCCCTGTAAGTGTTGTTAAGGTCAGGGCTTGCTCTATATAAGGGCTGAACCCTTATAATTTCATTGTTGTTTTTTTTAGCGTAGTCAGGGTGCTCCAGACACTACAGACTTGTTATGACAAAACTTATGTGCTTTTTAGAGTGTAAAATCTTTACTTTTATACTGAACTTTTTTTGTAAAATCAGCTAAAACTGCAATGCTACTATGTTGAAACAATTTTGTGATCTCACTATTGCTTAGATTACTGTTGATTTAACTGCTGGGTCAGGATTACAAAGTATTCCCATTGACTACTTTCACTGTGAGTACATCCTGATTTATAAGCAGCAACACTCAAAATCAGAATATTAACTATGTTTCCCTAAACACATTAGCAGGATTAGTGGTTTACTACTAATACCTCTACATATGAACAGCAGTATAGGACAGCTTTGAAGTTAGATGAGAAATACAACCTACATTAAATAACGGTATTTACCATAAGGCACCACAGTTCAGGCCCTTCCTGAATTTCACTGACCTGACAATTTCATAGGGGCATGAAAGTAAAGGAAAGACATTTTTTGTGGACATCACAAGGAAAGCCATGTATGAGAAGCTCATTTGTATAGCAACAGATAGGTAACAGAAGTCTTGATTAACTAAAGCACAAAATTATAGCCCTAATAAAAAGTTAATGCTTTCTATTCCTTTAGATATTAGGAATGAAATAGTATTGTTTAAAAACAAGAAAGGAGGTTTGCAATCAATGTTATTCTTAATGAGCACATTTTTGTATTGTGAAGTGTAAAATACCTTTATTTGTTGGCATATCAGCAACTTTGAATGCAGTGAAATCACAGCAGTGTGTCTACTTGTGGAATGACATTGTTAATTATTAAATATAATAGAATGTGCAGAATGTGGTTAGTTTTAAAGAAAATAACATAGTTTAGTAAAACTGAACAAACAGAACTTTTTTTTACAGTTTTTCTAATTTCCTTTGTTATATTGCCAACTGGCTGTTTAACGAAGTATCTGCACAATGTGGTACTTACTTTCTGTGCTTTTGTTAGTTAAATACTTTACTGTCAGTTACCCTAGCAGCATGCTTTTTTCCCCACCACTTACTGCTCTGTAACTGAATGCCTTCATTGGCTCTAGCCCTGTACCTCTGTATGCTGTACAGGACTCAGCTGGTTTGCGCAGTCTCCAAATTAATATTTGTTGGTTTGACTTTAACCTCTTTCCTACTGTGATGTCTCCTATCTTCATTGGCTGAAATATGGCAGCTTAGGGTCAGAGTCGACAAATAGAAAGTATTGCAGCCTAGCCACAGCAACCATAGTGTGATGTATCAGCTGAATGGTGTAGAACTGAGAGCAGCAGAACAGCAAATGGATCACGGGGTGTTGATCACACCTGGACTTGTTCACCAGAATACAGTAAGAGGGTATTATCAACAGCTAATTAAATTCTGGGGAGTAACCTTAGGGGAACAGCAGCCAGAAGAAATGAGGTAAAGGTTCTACTATACCAAGGCTGGTCAGAATATACCTTGAGTACTGTGTGCAGTCCAGAGGACAGTCATCAGAACTGTACATGGGATGGAGATGAAAAGATACCATCCTAAAGACTAGATGATCTAAAGTGGTTTACCACTGCATCCAGAAATGTCCTGGGGGGACATCATATGGGTGAATAGATCATGTAAAAGGCACATGAATGGGTTGTCCCTGAACAGGAATGACAGAGGGAAAGTAACAGAGGTAGTATTTTGAAAGGAGAACTACACCTTGTATGTGTAAGTGTACATCTAGATGGAAAGGGCTTAAGACCTGACTACCACAACTGTTGGTTTGGAGGGAATCCACAGATACATGCAAGCATACCAGGAACACATGAAGAAGAGGGGAAGGGGAAGATGGTAAAGAAGAGGAGGTAAATACTGAATGCACTTAAATGGCAGAATAGTTAGGCTTAATGTCTCTTTCTACCAACAAACAAATGTCATATAATGTTTCTCAACTCTGGCACATTACTGTGTAAACTTTCCCTAAACAATACTCTGTCAGGCAGTTGAGCAGTAATTTACAATGCTTAATCATTTGTTGTGTTTTCTACTGATTCATGCTGCCGATGTACCAGCAGTGCTTTGAAGTTTGTCTTCCCTGTTCAGATGTTTACTGTGTGCTTTTTGTGGTTTTATTTTACTTGGTATCATGTTAGCCTTTGTCAAGTTTACATTTAACTGCAGTCTAGTAGTGATTTTACATTAGTAGTCACTAATGGTCTGATAGCTATCAAGCCATAGGATCATAGGAAATACAAGGCAGGTGAGTGTTGAAAATATTTACTACTTGCCGGTACCCTCCCTTGGACCATATCCATTTTTTCATGGAGGGCTAGGCCAGTCAGGTCAGGGGTGAATTTATGAATACCCACCCAATCATCCAGTTCCCATACAAAAGAGGATAATGCATCTACTGCTTAATTTGCAGTGGGAGTCTATTCCAGAGACTGGTCTAACTAGCCCAGCTCTTCAATTGAAGAGCAAAAAATATCAGTTAGGTACCTGGTGCTCCTGAAATAAAGCAGACAATCAGGTCCCGATTCAGTGCCCTGCCCCTACCCTATTTCCTCACATTTTACTGTGGGTGGGGTGGAACAGAATTAAATAAAACATTTTTTAAACTGTAACAGTTACTACAGTTTCTACTCAACATGGAGTGCTACAGCTCTTAGGTTCTAGTAAAAAAAAAAAAAAACAAACAAACATTGTGCCAACTGGCTTTCAAGTTTCAACATTTTAATTTCTCTTTGTGGCTCTTGATTTTACCTGCTGGCACTACAGCTCTTTCAGTTTCTTGATCATAGTACCTTGACATGAATTATTTTTTATTTTAATTTTTATTTGGTATTCCTTTTTTTTAATTAAGTTGTCTTATACTCCTTATAATTAATTTTGACTGTATAGTACATACTTACAAAGTTGATCTTAATTTTATCTCAGTGACCTCTCCTCACTCAAAGATTATCATTATTGCTTTTTGTTGTCTTTGTAGGCATGTTTTATATGAGTTATCCTTGCGGTTAACAGCTCTTATGTCACAATTGTCTAAATCCATCTTAAATTTACTCCCACAGTCTCTTATATTCAACATTCTCATAAAGCCTTCTAATGATAAATTACTTATTTTTAATTAATGAAGCCTTCTGTTAAAAGTTCCTTAATTGTACACTTCCCAGTTTCCATGCTATGACACTAATGCAACCAAACTCCATTTTCACTGAACTATTTATACTAATATAAACTGTAATATGAAAAGCAAACTTACAATTCTGTCATTTTATTATCAGCATAATAATACCTCTATCGTAAAAGTAAATTTGACTCACCAAATATTTTTTATTTCTGTTTATAAAGAAGAAGCTCAACAGATTACAGAAAAAAAACAAAAAAACAAAAACAAAAAAAAAAAACAAAATGAAACTAGGAGCAGATGCAACAATTAGTCTATTACATTTCTATATTCAGCCTAATATTTATACCAAACATACCTAGAGAATTTGGGTAACTGTGCAGTCTTCTAATAGTAGCCCTTTCCAAACACTGAAGATATTATGTATAATGGCTACCATCAGCTAGAGAAAGCATGCTGACATTGTCAAAAACAAGTATATCAGGGATGAATCTTACATCAAGATTTTTAAAAAGAAAACAGTTTATTGCCACCATTTTCAGACTTGAATACAAAAACAGTGAGACACAGAAGCAGAGTAAAACCATAATATAGAATAGTTGTGTAAAAATCTTACCATAACCATAGATGTCCTTCTCTTCCATGTTGCAGTATTCTTGGTGTGGGATTTCCTGCCTTCAGGCAATTCGTACGTTGGCTCCTATACAAAAGCTTCAGCTTAGCTGTTGCAGCTGTGTGAGATGTCACACGTAGGGCCATAAACCAGGGACCTTAAGTATGATGTCTGCACGCTCAGTCCTCAGAACTTGAAGCTTAGCAGGCAAAGTAGATGTCCCAACAGGACAGGTTGCCAAAGGTGGCATGTATAAAGCCCTGGGTCTCTTCTGTAATGGAGAGAGGCATCAGGGAGCAGTTAGACTGGTAGAGTCTGTGAGGGAGAATGGTGGGTGGGAAGGAATACTGCAACATGGAAGAGAAGGACATCTATGGTTATGGTAAGATTTTACACAACTATTCTATGTTGTTATTCCTATGTTGCAGTACTTTTGGTGTGGGAGAGTACCACAGCTTAGTTTGATGAAAGCGTGGTGGATGCAGAAGATGATTCCACAAAGCCCTGTAGGATTGCCCTGGCAAATCCTGCACGTGCTTTGGAGATTTGGTCCAGTTTGTAGTGTTTGGTGAAAGTGTGGATAGTGGACCATGTAGCTGCTTCCATAATGGAAGCTGTGTCCATGCCTTTTAGAAAGGCCTTGGAAGTGACCACTGCTCTAGTGGAGTGTCCCTTAACCCCAACTGGAGGGGTTTTTCTGTGGTGTGAGTAGCAGAAACAGACTGGCTTTCTTATCCAGGATGCAATAGTCTGTTTGGTGACTGCCTTGCCCAATGCCCTGGGGTGGAAAGATACAAAGAGTTGTTTGGATTTCCTAATGTCTTTAGTCTTGTCGAGGCAAAATCTCAGTTGCCTGTGGACATCTAGGGAGTGGAGTATCCTCTCACCTTGGTTAGTGGGAGAGGGGAAAAAATTGGGTAGGTGAATGGATTGATTTAGAGACAAGTCATTGACTACCTTGGGCATGAAGGAGGGGTTAGTCCTCAGTGTGACCCTGTCCCTATGAAAAATGGTGTAAGGTGAGCATGACATTAAGGCTTGTAGCTCAGAAACCCTTCTGGCAGAGGTAATAGCTACTAACAGTACTGTTTTCCAAGTACAAAACTGTAGATTGGCTGTATTAGCCGGTTCGGATGGGAGCTGGGTGAGTTTTTCCAGGATGAAGTTCAGGTCCCATGGAGTAGGGCTAGGCTTCTTAGGTGGTCGGATGTGTAAGACCCCTTTAAGGAAAAGTTTCAAATGTAGCCTGGCTAACAAGGGAGGCTCTAGAGTTAAGCAGGCTGATAATGTGGAGAGGTGCACTTTCACTGATGAATAGGAAAGTCCACCCTTTATAAGTTGACACATATATGAAAGGACTAGGGGGGTATCAGCCTCATAAGGGTCCTTTTCCTGTCCCAGACACCACTGAGTAAATATTTCCCATTTAGCAAGGTATGATTTTCTAGTAGTGGGTTTCCTGGCCTCCCTCAGGACTGATAGCATGTCCTCTGAATAGTGGTGTCTGAATGGGGTTAGTAATTTATCATCCACAGTGTCAGGGATAGCATTTTCAAGTGTGGCTGTAGGAGAGTTCCTTTGTCATGTGTCAGAAGGTCCACCTTGTGGGGTAACTTGCAGTGATTGCCCTTGGCTAAATTGTGTAGAAGGGGGAACCAGTGCTGCCTTGGCCAGTAGGGAGTCACTAGCAAGATTTTTGGTTTGTCCTTCCTGATTTTCAGAAGGACTTTCTGAATTAGAGGGAAGGGGGGGGAGTGTAAAGGAACTTCCCCTCCCAGGTGAAACTGAAGGCGTCTACTCTCCAGGCTTGGGGGGAGTAAGTCTTTGTGCAGAAGGTCTGCAGCTGCCTGTTCTGGGGGGAGGCAAACAGGTCTATTTGTGGAGTGCCCCACCGGTGGACTATGTCTAGGAAGACCGTCCTGTCCAGCATCCATTCGTGTTGTGGAAAGGGTGCTCTGCTTAGGAGGTCTGCTTGCTTGTTGTCCTGCGAGGGGATGTAGCTGGCCTGCAGGGATAGGTTGTGTTTGGATGCTAGGTCCCAAATTAGTAGGGCTAGCCTGCACAATTGGTATGCCTTAGTACCTCCCTGTTGGTTGATGTACCACATTACAGTGGTATTGTCCATCACTATCAGAAGAGGACCTGGTAGCAGTAGGGGTATGTAGGTCTGTAGAGCTAAAAGAACTGCTGTCATCTCCTTTACATTGGTGTGTTTGGTTTTCATGGGAGGTTACCACTGGGCTTGGACTCTGTACAAGTGCAAGGTGGCTCCCCAACCTGAGTCTGAGGCATCTGTATGCAATATTTGTGTGGGTTGAGGGGGCTGCAGTGGAAGCCCGGGGTTTACTTGTACTTGTTGGATCCACCAAATGATTTCCTTCTTTAAACAGGGAAGAAGGGGGATAACTTGTTCCAAGTGACTCTGGTGTTGTGACCAGATATTTTTGAGGTACCATTGCAGTTTTCACATATGCATTCTGGCCAATGGTATCATGGGATGGTAGCTGCCATCAATCTCAGGAGTTGAAGGAATTGCCTTGCAGTGACTGTCTGGGAGAACAAGACTTCCTGGAAGTGGGAAGCTAGACACAGAACCTTGTCCTGTGGGAGAGAGGCTTTCATTCGGTCTGTATTGATTCTGCAGCCTAAGAATATTTTGTCCTTGTATGGGCACAGGGAGGACTTCTTGAGGTTTGGGGTGAACCCTAGGCTTTGTAGAAAGGACATAGTGAAGTGTAGATGTCTTAAGAGGGAATCTTCTGACTGTGCCAGGATAAGGATGTCATCCAGATATGGGTAAATCTGGATTCCTTAGGTCCTGCAGAAGGCAATGGCTAGAGCTAGGGACTTTGTGAACACTCTTGGGGCAGTGGATAAGCCAGGGGGCAAGGCCATAAATTGGAAGTGTGAGGATGGGCCAGAGAAATGCAGGAAACATCTGTGTGAGGCCCTGATAGCAATGTGCAAGTAAGCATCTTTTAGGTCCAAGGTGACCATGAAAGTATTTGAGGGTATGAGGGGCAAGAGAATGGGCAGTGACAGCATTTTGAAGGATGGTACCTACAGGTAAAGGTTTAGGAAGGAGAGATCCAAAATGGGTCTCCAGGGTCTGGCGTTTCAAGGGACCAGGAACAAACGGGACTAGAATTTCTTTCATGCCCTGTGGGAACAGGCTCTATTGTGCCTTGTTGTTGCAGGTCTGACAGAATTTGTGGAAGTAGATGGCATTGTTTTTTGGGGGAAATGGAATGCCTTTCCAGGAGGGAATTTGTTTCCAGGATAGGAAGTATCCTTTTTGAATAATGGTTAATACCCATTGGTCTGTGGTGATTTTCTGCCAGAAGTGGAAACAGTGGGTAAGGCGAGCTGAGAGAGGCAGATGAACAAGGCAGTCATGCATTATTGGGACTTCCCCTGTCCTGAAAGGGCTGTCTAGGTTGAGGAGGTGGGCCAGTGGGCCTGGATGAAGAATGTCTTCTAGTTCCTCTTCTGGGTCTGGAGGAGGAGGCAGCAAAATGCGGGTTATGCCTAACAAAGGTAGTTTTAGCTGGGTAGTTCCTATAAAATTTGGGAATAGGGGATACCAGGAGATGTTTAATATTCTGTAACTCTTTGCTTTTTTCTTGCAGATTCTTAAATAGGTCTGAAGATTGCTTTCCAAAGAGGAAGTTGTGATCCAGGAGGGCATCCAAGATTTTGGACTTGAAGTCCTCTGGCAGATTTTGTAGTCTAAGCCAAGAATATCTCCTAAGGACAGATGCTGATGCTGCAGAGTGAGCAGAAGCTTCTGCAGCATTGTAGCTGCATCTTATAGAGTGTCTAGTCACTTGTAGTGCAAAGGATAATTTGGAGGAGATATCCGTTTTAATGGGACTGTCAGGAGTAGAAGCCAACATAGAGGTGGCTTGGGATACTAAGTCCAGGGCATACTTGGTCATGTGTGTTTGATAATTAATAGCTCTGAAGGCCAAAGTGGAGGAAGTGTACACCTTCTTGCCTATCCTATCCATGGATTTGCTATCTGTATCTGTGGGCAATAAGGAGGCAGATGGTAACAATCTAGACTGTTTATCAGGGGCAGTGGCAATCACTGCAGGGTCTGCTAAAGGTGGCGTTATATTTTTGTTCCTCTGGCACCTTGTAAAAGCGGTCTGGGTGCTTAGGTGCAATGTAGCCGTGGGTGAGGCAGAAGGCCTAAGGGCCATAAAGGCCTGCATAAGAGAGGAGGTGAAGGTCTCTCAGTCTGGATGGGCTTCAGAAGCAGGTGCAATATGTTTAGTTTTCTGCTTCTTTTTGGTTGGAGTTGGTCTAGAGCTGGGTTTGGCAGTGGCTGTATCTGAGGTCTGGATCCCGGTCGAAGGAACCCCCAAATCTGGTTCCCCCTTGACACTGACAGGCGTTGGTGTCTGAGAAAGCTCTGTGGGCGTACCGGACATTGGCTGTGCAGTGGCCTTCGCAAGGGAGGTCGATGGAGGCGACAGATCCGCAGAACGCTCCTCAACTCCTATATCGGTAGTTGGCAGGGCATCTGGGTGCGAAGCGGCAGGCGATGAAGGCCTAGGCATCTTGACCTTCTTATGCGGAGGTTTCTGGGTGGCCTCTGAAGCAGGATCCATCCTGAGAGCTTGCTGTTTGAGGCATTGGTTTTCTAAGTAAAGGTTTAGAGCTGCCAGACAGCTATGTAAGGTCTTAGGCACAAAAGATTTACAAATAGGGCGGGCGTTATGGTCATGTTCCTGGCCTAAGCAGAAAACGCATTTGTCATGAGCATCCTTATGGGGAATCTGGTGCCCACAGTGGCACTTTCCCTTTTTACCTCACATCAGCTGAAAACAACAACCAAGCCTAAGCAATGCGATAGATTGGTAAAATATTAGAAATGCAAAAACCCAATGGGTTACTTATCTATAGTTGATCCGACATCTGGAGAACGATCATATGCGAAGTCGTCTGCGGCTGAAAAGTTCTGAAGATTGAGCGTGCAGACGTCATACTTAAGGTCCCTGGTTTATGGCCTTACATGTGATGTCTCATGCAGCTGTAACAGCCAAGCTGAAGCTTTTGTATAGGAACCGACGTACGAGTTGCCTGAAGGCAGGAAATCCCACACCAAAAATACTGCAACATAGGAATAGAAGGACATCAATATTTAGACTTAAAATTGGATTCATATAAGGAATTGTAAAAACTGATTATATGGAGACCACAATTTTCACTTGAATGATAAACATGAGATGTGATTCTTTTTAATATTGATAACATTTTAAGCCACTGCTCAGAACTCAAGGAGTAACCAAATATTTGGGCTCTTTCTGTCGATTGACTGTAGAAGTATAATCCATGCATAATTTAGATTATTATGATTGGTCTCCAAACATAACTTGCTTATTATGTGTTGAGATATGGATACCAAGAAATTCACCTTGAGAGGAAAGCTTGAGAGGTGGATCTTGGCACCCATGTCAAGAGCACGTAATAAGTTATGATTGGAGACCAGGTCATAATTATTTTTAGTGCATGGAGCTTTATCTGCTCCATGTACTACTGATATGGAGAAAGAGAAAAACAAGAGCAAAGTGTTTTACCGGCTATGAAAGCCAATAAAGTACTTAGCAAGCACTGTCATATAGACAGCAGCACACCTGTAAGCTTATTTCCTTAAGAATAGAGGTGGGGGTGGAGAAAGAAAAAAATCCTGGACAGATTTTAAATATTTTTCGATTTCCCTTAAAAAGCTAATGGAACAATACGCTTTGTATAGATACGTACTTTCTGAACAATAAGGAGGGTGAAATTGTATTCCTGGCATTTTAATATTCGGGGACAGTTGAGAGGCAAGGAGTTCTTAGCACAATACCCCATTGTAACAGTACTGGGATGTGTGTATAAATTGTTAAAATCCCAAAATGCTGTTACGACTTGGTCTTGTGCTAGAGAAGTGCTTTAGAAGTCTATTTTTCCCCACAATATTGGAGCATATTCACAGCACTCTATGCACTACAATGATTTATAAGCCATGGCTGTTCTTTATAATCACAGCACTCGATGCACTGCAATGATTTATAAGCTATGGCCATTCTTTTTAATTCACAACAAATTGTGTCTCTGGACTGAACATACTTAGCATGATAAAAATTACCCTTAGCAGGTCAGTTTTTAATTTATCAACTTGGATAGGGTACAATGGTGGACTGCTAAATTCATGTAAATATAGTTTTCCAAACTTTAACCCTAAACTGCAGGTAAAACAAAATTTTCATTTGTAAAAAATATGAAGTTATCAAATATTCCGTCTAAGGGATAGAAAAACAGCTATGGATAAGAAAGATATTTCTTATTTGTGAAGAATGACTTTCCTCGTAGTAATGAGTACTCCTTGAAAATAGCAGCATAGCAATTACAGCCAAACAAGAGTCAACTGCATTAAAGTTCCTTGAAATACTTATGGCATTTTGTATGCCAGCACTTTGAAATTCTTTTAACTTACGTGCATCACTGTACATTTAACCACATTCTCTTTCTGTGACAATTATATCCACATTAAAATTTAGTTCCAGCACAAACCTTCTTTTGCAAGAAATCTACTCGTGACACCCTATCTACATTATTATACATTAAACATAAACCGACTACTTCTCCTTATTCTATAGGATGTCTATCAATAAAAACCTACCTTCTTGTAATACAGAAAAATTACTGAGTTTATTATAAATATTTTAAAATAATCTCTTCACCCATCAACTTGTTCCAACCCTAATAATCACATTAAGCTCCATCCACCTGTTTATTCCTTCTTTGAGTAATCTAGTTTGGTATAATTTTCTGCCTCATCTTTTCTAATTCATTCCTCTACATCAAAAGTAATTCTTTCTTGGATATTGGTAAATTTGTTATGTTGTAGTAGTCCTGCTTTCCCCTTTTTTACTTCAGGCTTATGGGACCCATCTAGGCCTCACAATGTTCATGGCCTGACCTGGGATCTTCATTTATTTTTCATTTACTTTGTGGTTACTAACATCCTGTCCCCATCTTATGCTTTTGTCCCTTGTCTTTCCTGTTACAGTTTTCATTAAAGGATTTCTAAATGGCAGACCATTAATAAATGTTCTTGCTAGTTTAGCTTTGCAGTTATTTTTCTGAAAAATGATGTACATACTACAATCTAAGATATTACTGGGGTCTACTTTAAGTACATGAATCCCAGGAGATCCAAGACCACTACCTTGCAGCAAGGTACTCGGGTATCTTGTAACTCTCATGGCTGCTGCTTGAAATCGAACTTAACTACATTCGTGGTCAAGGTATGGCAGCAATGCTCAGAGAGTAGAGCTGGCATTGTTTGTTTGGACACTGTAGTGTAGTTTGAGCAAGTAAGTTCAGATGCTGTTATGAGGGAGTGGGAGTGCAGGTTAGGGTTTCAAGCAGTGATTGGAAGGAGGATTCAGGTTTAGAGAGGGAGAGCTTTACGTTTAGGGAGGACGGAGTAGAATTTTAGGTGTGTGAAGTGTTCAGGGAGCTTAGAGTTAGGGAGAGGAAGGCAATGGTTAGGCTTAGGGGATGGGAGGGAGTTTTAGGGTTAAAGTTAGGGTTCTGGTAGGGCTATGCAGTTCAGTATAGTCTGGTGGCTGAAGGGCTAGGTAATTAACTAGGACTGGGCTAATGGGAGTTGTGTCAGTTACCATTAAAAGCAGGTTACTAGCAGTGAGCAACTGTAGCCTGTGAGCACTTGTAGTAGACCAACTTCACCCTATGGCCTATTAAATTAAATTCTTTGGGCCTCAAAATCATAATGCTTTGTCATTTCATTTAAAAGTAGCTCTAAAATTATTTTTTCTGCATACAATATATTTTCATTCCCTTTTTACTTGGTATTTGTGTGTCTTTTGTTAATTGGCATACAGCGCTGATCTGTGTAGCATCTTTTCTGTCTCAGCCCAGGAGCAATGTCTGCTAAGTGACTTGCTCAAAGTCAGACATTAGACAAATGGAGATTGACCCTGGATGACAGGATGCAGCCCTTTGAACAGCTCACAGGCTTAACCCTCTGTGCTAACTGCCAGAGAAACTCAGTGCCTGAACTAGCAGAACAACATGAATTTTTCATTGCAGATCTTTTGTGCAGTTATTCACTGAACCACCAAGTCTGCCACTTTGGTCAGCCTGAGATTATTGTTTTGCCTTCTGTATCCCAGTGTGTATTTTCTCTTTTAGTTTTTGATGGACCGCCAGATCTTCCTATGAGCAGAGCCTCATTCCACATTGATCTAGTCATTACCCCAAATTCCTGTTATCCAAGGACACTGGGCTTTGGAGGTGAGAGTTAGAGATTACAAGCATTTATTTTGTATGGTGTTAGGAGATTTTTTTTCCTTCTGCTTCTAATTCACTGCCTGCTGACAGGCAGGTATGTGCAATGCCTGTTATGCTAGACTCTCACAAGCTGTGTACTTCTGCAAATGTACCTGCTATTCCTATCTAAATAAAGATTCTGTCCTTGGAAGACTTGCACCCTTCCCCCACATCCACCTTCTTGCATGGAGCATACACCTAGTCTAACCCTGAAACATTACTCTTCCAGTGGGATGTATGCTAACCCCTCCAACTGGGAAGGGTGAGCTAACAGTGGTCATTGAGTCCCACCCTTTCTTGGCTGGCTCCTCTGGTGCTATGGCTACTAATTAAACTTAGGTTTTCTGGGCCACAAGCAGGGCTTTATCTCTCGCTGTGCCATGGATTTGCCATGTACCACAGTGCACTTACCCCTTTTCTGCTTAGTCTTATGTAGAATTTTTTTATTTATTTACCATTTTACTGACTGGGTTAGTCCCACTAGACTAGAGGGTTTTTTCAGGGGAGATTCTAGGTGGTACTTATATTACTAGGGGGAACTTTGGCTAGGCTATTGGGGAACTTCCTCTAGTCTTTTTGATAGGTGCCATAGGATCTTTTACATCCACCTGAGCTACCACCAACTCAAGCAGATGGGATCTTGGTTTAACATCTTATATGAAGGATGACATACTCAGGAGTGCAGCACCCCATTTGTGTCAGCAATCCATCTACCTGGTGTGGGAATAGAACCCACAGCCTTCTGCTTCAAAAGTGAGTGCGCTACCTGCTGTACCACTGACACTGCTTAAACTGTTTTGAGTCTTTCAAAAATGGAGTTGACTTTTGGACCATTAGCCTACCTCATCACTGTCTGTTTAGCATTTGCGTTAAGAATAGAGTACTGCACAGATATTAGTAAATACACAGAATGAACAGTTGTGCTTTAGTGCTGCTTTACTCACTATATACTTGTAGACAGGTATGTCCAACAGGTATGCATGCACACATCATTCCTGCACATGTACTCATGAGTATACAAAGTGCTACTTCCAACACAGATGTTTGCAATACTGCATAAAACAGTACATGAAACCTTTTGGAGAACAATTAGCCTGAAATGCAACAGTATGCCCTGTACCTCTCCACTGACAGTGCCCTGTCCCTCTTCACTGACAGATTGGTTTTGTGGCCTAGTGTGCTAAAGTATCTCTCCATCTCAGACTGAAGCAGTTCTGATGAGCACATTGTATGGCAATATATCCTAGAACTTAAGAGCAATGGGACAGCCTCAGCACACAGGTTGGTGCACTCACACTTGTATGGCTTTTGGAAAGCTGCTATGCTTTGAATTAAAAGTAATGTGTGTCATCACAGGTCACAGTCAATGCTATTACTGACCTTCTGTGAAAAGGAACAGTGTGTACTAAACCTTGTACATGCGTATTTTTTACATGCAATAATGTAAAAATGTTAGTCACATGATTCAAGCAGACTTGTTCATTTACTGACTCTAAGCTTCAAAGGAGGTATCCAAAGAAAATTAAATGAAAACAAATACTATGTAGCAGTCATACAGCATTGACAACAGATATGAAGTACCTTTTTCACTCGGACTGCTCATCTCCCCTATGCTTAGCATAAACTGCAGAGTGGAGCTGAAATGCTGATTTTACTACTTGCTGCTCTTTACAAAGATTATAAATTCATAGATATTCCAAGGCCACTGAGTCTCATGAACACTCTCACCTTGCCAGTACCCTCCCTCAGGCAGAACCTCCTTTCTCTAGGATGGTCATGACGGTCAGCCCTGGAGTAAATTTATGGATACCTAGCCAGTCATCTAGTCTATGTTCAAAGAAAGATGGTGATATGCACTGCTTAACATGCAGGGGAAGCCTATTCAAGAGGTTTGGGAGGTGCTGGGTTATAAACTCATCTCACCACGACTATCAATCTGTTGCTGAAGATGCAGGTCCACATTTCTAGCATTTGCAGAGACACTGGACCTACAGAGAAACAGGAGTCCCAGGTCTGTAGCTCTAGCTTTCACAGAGATACTGGACCAGCAGAGAACAGGAGTTCCAGGACAGTTTTGAACAGTCTCTTATGTTAGTCTACTGCATTTGAAGATTCATGACTTGCTTCAGCCCTGTACTACCTTTGTAGGGAGTTTACTTCAAGAATCAACTATCATCGTAGTTAAAAAATACATTTTATCATTGACTATAATTTTTCCCATCTACACCTTTGCATGACATTTTTAAATATATGCTTACCTTCATTTCTAATAAATGCTACCCAGCTGCTTCCTGCTTGCCCTAATAAATTCCCATTTATGTTTTGTTCTTGTTAATGCAAAACAGCACACATTGAATCATTTAGCCCTTAATTATACGGTTTCTGATAAAACTTTTTCACTGAAAATGTATATCTTCATCCTTCTTGAGATCACATGACCTCTGACTCTATTGATCTTTAGGGTGGCACAACCACTTCCTTTATTCTGTCAGTGGGAGTCTTCCTAATGTAGGTCAGTATCCTACAGGTACCCTAACCTGCCTTCTTACAAAATCTTACACCAATTATGTTTTCTCACATAATTATTCTAAGCTCACCCTTCTGTTTGGTGTTAGAGCTGCACACTATTTCCTACTAATCATAGGGTTTGATGACCTAACTGCATGGTTTTACATTTTTCAATGATGAATTATACTACATGCGAACTAGTATGCATCTATCAACTCACCTATTTTTCCCAAGCTCCTCATCCCTCCCCCCCGAGTATTTACCATTTATCAAATTTCTGCATCATTACAAAAGATTCCTCGTTAGACTCTGTGCAGCACTGCTTCAGAAAATGGTAAATAAAAAGTAGGTCTAGAGCATCCCTGAGGTCACCTCACTATCTATATATCGTGAAGTTTACTATCTATAACTCCTTAGTTCATAGGCACACTGAAATGAAAATACTGCTCCATCTGCCTCGTGGCTGACTTGTCATTTTCTCTAAAAAAATTCTGGCATCAATAATTATTTAAAAGAAATGGCAAAAGTTGGGAGGTTATCCAGAATCCTACAGTCACTAGACACACCTCCTTTAGATATGATCTAATGGACAAACCCCATTTGTGGTTGAATACCAAGGGAAGACTGGGTATAGGTCTGAGAATGGATTGTTTTTCATTGAAAATTATTAGTGGCTTACAACTGGTTCATGACTGGTTCAAAGTGCAAATGTAAAATAGGCCATTGGCAAGGAAAATTTTCAAAATAAAATCTAGGAGCTGATAACATTTACGCACAAATCAAATCATGCAACTACTGTCTGCGGGTCTGCATGCAGTTCTGTAATTCTCAATAGAATTCAGACTTCTCTGTGGTTGTAGACATGCTTCTCAAGTGTTCAGGTTTTTGCCGCATATTTTTGGTATGTTCCTCATAAAATGTGTTTTTGGTAAATCACTGAAGATTGACATACATTTGAGTTTTCATACTTTATATCCTTCAGAAAATGCATGATAACACAACTCCTGTTATCCTAGCAACTTTCTAAGCTTATAACAGCAATATTTAAAATCTGTCCCTATTCTGGGGCCTTTGCCCTCCCCCCAATATTTTAAGTTTTGTCCGGATTTCTTTTCTAAGAATTTGAGAGGCATGGTTGCAGATATTTTGAAAAGATCATCTGGGAGTTGATTTCAGAATGGTTTTATAAATAGATGTACTTCCATGCTCCTGATAGTTGCTCATTAATTGAAGGGGACTCTACATAGATAAATATGTACTCACCTATCTAAAAAGCTATAGCTATCTATGCTATACACTTGCTTCCATTGCATTTACTGTACATGTCTGTAGATCTACCTTGCTCAACTGAATTTATTGTACTGAGATACTTCATGCTGCCTCCATATCCACAGACATAAAAAACCCTTCAGACAAACGTGTAACCCAGCTGACAAAATAGATCTATCTTCTAGGTCAAGAAGTATAAAAATCCAGGCACCGAATCAAGGAAATATAACAAATTTAATAAATATAGTTAACTACAAAAGCATAAACTTTCACACTATGCATTCCTTCTGACACAATAAAGCATTTTGAGGAATGCTAATATTTAAATAGTTGTCACGTGATACATCTCAGCCAATCAGATAAGCCAAATGCATTTCATTCATACTAAGTTCATTCACAAAATACACTAATTTATTTTTGTAGTACAAATCAGTAATAGTCTAATTTTATCATTTCAACAGTATAGGAATGACAAAATGATCCTGAGATAGAAAAAATAATCCTGGATAGGACGTCAGTTTATCTTGTGCCACCAAGGTAAACAGTTGGGATTCAACCCATCAAACAAAGTGAATTTTTTTTTTTTGTTAAAAAAGCAAGCTCCCATGCACTCCACTGAATTGTGGGCAAGCTTCAAAAACCCTTAACCCTAGATATACAAACTCCACAGGTGCACAAGGAATCACTGCTGACACACACACTTAGAACCACATTGTTAGTGATTTCATACAGAACTCCTTGATTGCTGAGGTCAATATGTGGATTGTTCAACTCTATGAATGTTTCTCAAGAAAGCAAGGCTTAAAGAAGTGCAGGGAAGCCCCAGAATTGAGCTGCAAACTATTGCCGTATCCAGGTTTCATAATGATCATTTGGGCAGAGACCCTAATGGAGAATGGACTGAACAGGTAACACCTGCTGGATCTGTGCTGAAAAGAAGCAAGTTAAAAAGTATACAATTGTAGGGACCTTAAATTTACAATGACTCTACCACTGGTAC
The DNA here is from genome assembly GCF_019279795.1 of Protopterus annectens. Taxonomy (NCBI): domain Eukaryota; kingdom Metazoa; phylum Chordata; order Ceratodontiformes; family Protopteridae; genus Protopterus; species Protopterus annectens. The sequence goes on along the minus strand of NC_056734.1, from coordinate 352,726,295 downwards.
ACCAAGCAATATCTCTTGTGTAAGATATAAAATATGTTTGTGTCTTTAATTGGGGGGTTGAGTGTTGGCATTTTCTAAAGACCCATTTAATACAATCATACCATCAAATAACATTGGGTGAAGTTTTGAAACAATTGCTGACCATTAATATATACAAAGGGGATGATTTAGCTCTAACAAATGTGTGCCTTGACATAAGTGCTGATTATATGAAAATATGTAATGGACCCTAGTGTTACTGGTAATTCTAAACTTGAGGTACAGTTTGGATGTCACATTACATATAGGTCACCATGACATGGACAATTTGAGCAATCTCAAATGATTTCTATAAAGGTCAAAGGAACACAGGCTCCAAGCCATGAGACACATGGGATTTTCAAAGAGGAAAAACACTCTGTAATCATATTATTCACCAAAAAGGACTGAGGAAACCACTGGAAAAATGATAGCTCTGCAAAAGGCATCCAGGCCAAAAACTGCTTCACAATTGCAATCTGAACCCAGTGTGGTTAAGTTGCAGTCACTGAATATTTTATTGCAAACTTTGTCAGCTTGTGAGCGGATTTACAGTTGTGGCATCAGAGCAATACCAAATATAACCACATAGGGTGAGGTGATGATGCACTTTGATCCAGCTTTACCTATGTGATTGGTAATTGATACTTTGCTTTATAGAACTGGCATTATTCTATTGCACATGTTCCTGGATGGTATAAAAATCCATCTGTTTTTCAACACAATCTTTAATCAAAACTAAACTTAGCTAGATTTAGAGAGATAGGGGGGCCCTAGTTATCTTCATGGTGATAGCTTATCATTGGCAATTAGTTTTGATTTTTCAATCCCAAAGAAGGAATTTCTGCAAAGACTGTAGATGTACTTCAGTGTTGATCCTTGTGTTTTGGAGCACATTCATACGCCATTGAATATAAGGGCCCAGATTAGCATTGTAACACTGCATGTCTGAACAGACTGCCAAATGCAAAGATAGGAGGGCAACACATCACTAAAGATCCTTCAGAAGTACGCTATACATCCTTAGTGGCACAAATGTATTATTAATATACACCTTTGCAGACACATGAAATGATGCTTTGCTATCAAAATGATAAGAACTGCTATTAAAAGGATTGCCTTATAATGGCGATGAGCCATACCCAGCTTCTGCACCACTTAAGTAATTTCTGTCTGTGTGGACCTAGGATGGTGATTCCAGATAAACTACAGTACTGGAAATCATCCTTTACTTTCATCTTGCCATGATTTCCCTAAGTCCTTATCAAGAAATTCCATGTAGCAACTCAACATTGACAAATCATTTGAAGACTTGGCTTATAGATGTATAGGATGCTACATGGTAGGTGCAGATCACTACCACCATCATCGTCCCTGATCTCCTAGGAATGGCAAGGGTGTATATATAGACTCAGCAGGCCCATTTATGTTCAATGTATCATCAGATGCTCATTCATAGTGGTCTGAAATGGTCTGCTTGTCTTCAGAAAAAAAACATTGCAGTTCTGACAACAGCATTTGGAAGGAATAGAATATCCAAACAAGTAAGTGACAACAGGCCAAAATTCACATTCCAGCAGTTTAAAACCTTCATGAAACAGAAAGGCAATAAAACATTTTACTACAGCATCCCACAATCCAGCCACAAATAACCTAAAAAGAAACTTATAAAAACTTTCAATAACACAAATAAAGCTATGATACCATATAAAGAAACACTACAATATTACCTGAAATTTTTTTTTGCTATGCATATACCACAAATGAAAGGTTTCATATCATTACAGTGTTAACACTAACAGTCAGACCAGTAAACTGAAATCAGAAAATTGACTCAGAGATTATGTTTTTTGCTATGGTTAAGCCCCTGCACCTTCATGTGTATGTGTGTGTGTGTGTGTGTGTGTGTGTGTGTGTGTGTGGGTGGGTTTAACTCCTCATGGTGTACTTATATATATATATATATATATATATATATATATATATATATATATATATATATATATATATATATATAAACTCCATTATCATGCAAAAATGGAGAAAGGACAAATACCAAACAAAGAAAAAGTGTTCCACTCACTATCTGCAATACTCCACTGCTAAAAGCAGTACATCTGAACTTCTTCTATAGTTAAAAATCTGAGATGGCAACCCAAAGGTCTCTGGTTCCCCACAAGAAACCCTAAAAACTTACACAGCTTAACACAAAGCCTAAGTGTGGAAATGTCATACCTGCAAAATATAGTTGAGTCAGTGACAGTTGCTGTTACTAGATTTAAATACTTATGGTCTGATATTTTAGAACTTAATTAAACATCCATGGACAAAACCACAAACTCTCCAAATGAGATACATGTCATGCTATTTATTAAAAGACGTTTTAGGTCATGACTGTACTTGTTGAAGCTAGGTGATTGCAGATATATTAATAATAATCAACATCAGTATATGCAAGACATGCCCGTACAGAATAAACAAAGCCCAGTAGGCTTCCCATGAAAATGAATACTGCCTGAATGACTTATTATTAATTTATTTTATTTAGCTATTTTATGCCAAATTATGAGTTTGTAGTACATATGAGAACATTTTTTTCACCACTGTGGTATGTTTCTATTTTTCCCAGGATGGTGTGACCATGGAGTTAGTAAGGAGGAGGGAGAATGGGTATGTACAGGGATGCTTGATCCCCTTCCCCCTAAAAAAATGCATGTTCAGGAGTTTGGCTTGGTTGGCTTGTTGTCAGACACATTTAAATTGTTGAGTACCGAGTTGACAGGTCATACAATGACCTCTCTTCTGGGATCCTTTGGTAAGAAATTTATAAATTGACTAGTATTTCCTAGGTCACACTGTTGCAAGAAATGGGTATCTGATGTATATATTGGATACAAGAAAGCATGTCTGGAGAAGATGTGGATTAAATAAAGCATGAGATGTATCCTAACCAGTTCAACTTCTTGGAGCCAATCCCCAGGCCGCCCACTGAACTTTGAAAACCAGCATCTTACTTCACGATGTTCAGTTGCCAATACCATGAACAGAAAAGAATGTCTCTCCCCCATCGTGACCTGAAAGGGATGGGGGTCCTACTTTATGAGCAGGATGTGCTTCAAGGACAGCACTAACCCAGACATCACATCCAGCCAGGAAAGACCAACAGGCTGGGTATACATTATCAAGCATTTTACGTACAGCAACATTAGTGTTCTGTACAAAGGTTTATGCAAAAAGAACCCACCTTGAATGAGGCACGCAGGCTGGAGAAACAGTAAGAACACTATCCTGAGTATGCATACATATAGATAAATTACAGAGACATGATCATTACTGCTATAGGAAACCCCCAGAGAGAAGAAATTTCTGAGAAAGTGAGAGTGATGTTCTAAATTTTCATCTACAAAATAAATTTATATAACAGCAGCAATAACCAATAATAACAACAATAACATGCTAAGGTGGGCATTATATTACATTGATGATGCTATTTCTTGCATATCTACAGATATGACTGATAGTCATGCATATCCTACTACTGAAACTAAGCCTTGTGCATGCTGTTAAATGAAACTCTATGCATACCTTCTATTCTAATATAGCCTCTTGGAAGGAAATGTAAGTGGTGCACAAGTGGAATATATGTACTTAAAGTGCGTCGGCATTGCATGTGTGTTCCTGCAGCGTGTACCTTGTATTTAAATAGCAAGTAAAGTGGATCAGTTCAGCATAGATGCTGGATCCATGTGTTTTACTGACAGCAAGGGTGCGTGTGCATGGGCACACATGCACACACACACACACACACACACACACACACGCACACACACACACACACACACACACACACACACACACACACACGCATGCATGCACACACACACACACACACACACACACACACACACACACACACGCACACGCACGCACACACACACACACACACACACACACACACACACACACACACACACACACACACACACACACACACACACACACACACACACACGCACACACACACACACACACACACACACACACACACACACACACACACACACACACACACACACACACACACACACACACACACACACACACACACACACACACACACTGCAAAGGTTTTTAGTTTATTAAAGGCCTCCATCTCATTTCTCATCTTGCCTCAGTGATTTCTTTAGATCTTCCTCCATATCAGTAGAATCAGCCCTTCTCCATTTCATGACTCCTGCAGAGACATTTATAAATATAGGCAACTTTGATTACAGGGGTCCAAACTGTTCCCTAACCTGACGTTCACTACTTTTTTACTGCTTAGCATCAGATTCACTAGCAGTCCCTGTCCAGATGCATATTCTGTTGCTAGCTCTTTCGGGGTCTGTATTCTAAGGCGGCTTACCGGATATTTCTGCTTAAAACTGCAGCTGCAGCACAGGTACCTTTGCTAACATATGAGAAATTGAAGTCTTTGAACAGTAACATCTCATCTTTTACTGACTATTTCTACAGTGAAAGACTTTTACTGTAGTTTTAGGTTTTTGCCACTATGTCAGAGAGACGTGGATCTTACCTACTCAAATATTCACTCCTTTGGTGTTTCTATAAACAGCCACAATATCTTCTGCTCTATGTATACTTTCTTTAATTTGCTTTTTCCCCATACCCCATACACCTTAATGCTCTGTTTCCCTGCCTTTCCTCACTGATCAAATAAACTTCCTTAGAGGTCATGCCTCTTGGGGGGGGGGGTGACTGGACCAAGGTCTATCATACTACAGTATAATGTGCATGCAGCATGCCTGCCTAAACCCAATATGCCGTTTGTTCAATACCTTAAACATCTTCAGCTTATGCATGCTACTGTACATCAGTAAGCCAAAGACATATCCTACTGCAATGTGTTGGGCATGCTCCCACAAGCTGCTGTACCTCAGGTCGTATCTTGGGGTAAGCCATACAAATGCAGCAACCTCTCCCCTCAGCTCAGACAGCAGAGCTAGTTATTCAGACCTGCTCTTCCCAGACTTCATGCTTATCAATCTCAGACACTGTTGCCGTAGCTGGGAATAAAATCTTAAAGCCAGTGGACCAGTTTCTCAACCTGTGCACTTGTTTTATTCTAAATCAGACAACTCTAGCATTTAACAAGGAAGCAGCAGTTCATTAAGTGGTTTGTCGTGGTGAGAAACATACTATATTAATTCTCTGTGAACCTGGCTAATGTGAAATGATACCTGCTCACTTAAAACAGTGCCACAGAATTTGGACACAGTACTAAGCTCAGAAAATGCATACAGACCAACTCTACATGGACTACTAGCCATCTGCACCTGCCAATTACTAGAATGAATTCATTTCTGTAAGTTTTTACAGTTCTTGTGGAAAAAGTGTCATATACAACTGATGTCACATATGATGCAGCAGTTGCTTATTGAAAGTTTTGCAGTTGCTAAAGTACCCTTCCCTGGTAGTAGTAATATCACTCGCTTGTTTCCCACAGACATACGATCATCATTCTTGGCTTAGAAACCAGCAGCAGACCTGGAAAAGGTTTTGCTTTCATAGGCATTCTTCACACTGCAGTGAAATTGATCCAGGCAAGACACAGTGAGTAGGATAACTTTTGTAACTAGAAGGTGAGCAGTAATATTACGCCATGCTGACAGTGGTACTTATTATTAAGAACTCACTCCTTACCTCTTGATTTGCTCATACACTGTCTGCAGACCTGAAACATAAGTCCATAATGCCAGTATCTCATGAAACCACTAGACCTATGCAACAGTGCCTACAGTTATGTAGTACGAGATTTGAACTTCTCACACTTTTGTCACTATGGTATCGGAGATTAATTATTTGTTGAACGATTTATTGCCCCAGTCTCATGCCTGACAATTTACCACTACTAATGGCATTATTCACCCATCTGCTACTAATGGCATTATTCACCCATCTGCTATACTCAGTTTCAGACTGCAGATGGGTGGAACATATCTTAATACATATATATCAAATAACTAAGTGGAAGCATCTGTGAACATTCAGATGACTAAAGTATCATAAAATTAGTTTTTTATGATGAACATTAATTGATATTGCTTTGCTTCATAAAGTTTATGATAACAGGTCATTGGGGCAGCACCCCTGACTTTTTGCACAAAAAAGGGGGAAAAATTGTGTTGTGGATGGACGGCTGGATGCAAGACATTAGCTTAAAGGTAATAATTTGCGAACTTGAGAAATCAGAACCTATTCACACTGCTATTACAAATCTTCATAAGACTAAGTTAATGTAATTCTTAGTACACAGTAGAAATCCCAGTAATGGCCGTTCCAAATCACTCTGTACCATAAAGTTATGCACTAATGAGTTTAGAACCTGCTGACTTGAACTGACTCAAGTTGATTAAAATTACTTTGCAAACTGTCCTCATGAATGTATTTTCCTGTCTTGCAGAGGATTCATAGTCTACTTATGAGTGCTAGACACACAGCCCTTGTACACAAGACTGCCCTAACAAGATACATAAACAGAGTGCACTCCACTATAATGCTTTTGTTTAGAACTAACTCTCTACCTGCAAAATCACTCTTATGAATTGCCTCCGGGAAATATATGGAGTGCTAAGCATGCTCAGGACACATTACATGCTTTCAGTGCCCAGAACATTTAGTCAGAAGCAGGCTGCCAGCCCATGAGTAGTAGGAAGGAAAGCATGACATGCTGTGCAGAAATTTGCTACGAAGACCACTCCCAGCATATTATTCTGTTGCATGCAAACCACGCCCAGCACATAATTCTGTTGCATGCAGACGATGCACAGCACATTATTCTGTTGTATGCAGACCACGCTCAGCGCATTATTCTGTTGTATGCAGACCACGCCCAGCACATAATTCTGTTGCATACAGACGATGCTCAGCACATTATTCTGCTGTATGCAGACCACGCCCAGCATATTATTCTGTTGCATGCAGACCACGCCCAGCACATTATTCTGTTGTATGCAGACCACGCCCAGCACATAATTCTGTTGCATACAGACGACGCTCAGCACATTATTCTGTTGTATGCAGACCACGCCCAGCATATTATTTTGTTGCATGCAGACCACGCTCAGCACATTATTCTGTTGTATGCACACCACACCCAGCATATTATTCTGTTGTATGCAGACCACGCCCAGCATATTATTCTGTTGCATGCAGACCACGCCCAGCACATTATTCTGTTGCATGCCTTCATTGTGAAATGACAGGTATGAGCTGACTGAGGTCAAGGCAGCAGATGTTGAAACAGAGACCTCTATTGCTTTTATATTGGAGCTAACGGCAGTCTGGGAGTCTCAGGGAAATGTCTGGTGTTCTGAGCATCCAACAGCACATTAAGTGGTTCCGTTTAGCCCGCAAGGTATAAGGGGATGAATTAGCACTGAATATCAATACTGCCAGTGACTGCATGCCCAAGCGGTGAAGCAATATTTATTGTACCAGCTCAAATTGAAAAGAATAACTGACGTTGCACACAATTAAGTAACACAAAAATGCAGAAACATTTAACTGCATCTCAAAATATACTAACTCTCAGACAATACAACTTTGGAGGAAAGAAGACATTTACTTATTGCCACTGTTGTGTGACATTAATGTTTTTAATAGTCCTGTTTGAAAAATGATGGAAATCAATGAAACTAGTTGAATCATTACTCGACAGTAAGCAAGGAACTGCACAGAATGGCTTAACGTAAGCAAAAACAATGTTTTGTGGGTACAATTTCTAAAAAAAAGAAACATTTGGGAGAAAAAGAATGGCAGGATTATCACAGTAAGGATTAAGAAGCATGGATGATATACTAACTGAATGACAGCTAGAGTACCATCATTGACTGGTAAGGATGGTAGGTTAGACAGTGTAAATGGTAGGGGGTAGATTGGTAGAAAACAGAATAATGGGGGAGCAGAGGTCTCCATGGAGCTGGGACTTAGAGACAGAACTTCACTCTAGAACTGGCTTGCTTGTGTAGAAGGCAGCCTTTTCTGGACAACACACACACGCACATACATACACGCGTGCAAGCACACACACGCGCAGACACACACATACACACACACACACACACACATACACTCACACACACACACGCACACACGCACACACACACACACACACACACACACACACACACACACACACACACACACACACACACACACACACACACGCGCACACACACTATGGATCTATGCCACAATAATCAGTTAAAATTTTTTATTACCTTACAAAATATTGGCATCAAATAAAAACTGATTTGCTCTGAAATATAAGACATAGAATTAGGAACAAGAGGCAAAGGTGCAAGTGAAATAAAAAAAAAAATTGTAGCAAGTAGCTAAAAGGTGTAAGATGGGCAGACGCTGCTTGTGGGAGGTGATGTGATACATTTAAGATGACATAATGTACAAAACACCTGAAACTTACTGATTGCTTCAATGCATTTACTATAAGTAATTGTGGCTTTTAGTCTGATTGGACTCCAGCATAGCCTTTAATTCATTACCTTAAGGGAAGTCATGGCGAAGATAAGGGGCATAGGATCCAAGAAGCAGTTAGTATTGTAGGTTACAACCTAAGTGAGGCAATAGAAGGCATGGGGATGGGGGGTAGGAAGTGAAGCAGTAGAAGGGGTGGGGATAGAGAGAGGGTGGAGTACCAATACCAGTGATAAGCAAGATGTAGCAAGACATGCTAAAGGGACCACCGCATTATAGTTCATGCATTTCTACCTCTGATCAAGAACTGGTAAACAAAGTGAAGCTAGTCACAGATGCTGATGATCTGGGTGAAATTGTAAAAACACTTGTGTATATTGAAAGAATGATCACAGAAGTGGCAGCTGGAATTCATTTTTTTGGGAGGGCGGGGGGCGTGCTAATTCATAAGTTTTTAGGAAAGAAATCTAACAAGCAGTAAGGTTTGCAGATGGTAAAACTGGATATTGTTGGCAAAGAAAATGACCTACATTTAACGGTTATATGGAGTCTGCATGTCCTTCCCGCGGTCGAGTGACATTCGAAAGACATGCGTGAATGGGCATGCCTTCGTTGAAGGTTGGGCGTTGAGCTGATACATCGGCACCATAAAAATCTACTGCCAATCATTAGCAAACCGGAGTTCTGCTGTGGTGACCCCTAACCGGGAAAAGCCAAAAGAAGAACAACATAGAATGAACATATCATCCAAACTAGAAATCAGCATTAAAGGCAAACAAATTACTTAGGTGTACTGATGAAGGGAAATCATTCTTTCCCTCCATAGACCAAAGGCTGTACTGGATCACTGAGTATAGTTCTGAAATTTATGCTTGATTTAATATTTCAAACTATTGACATGAATCAGCAGGTAATGAAAAAATACAAGCCTCAGTATACAAAAGTGTGAAAAAAAGAGGCAGGAAGAGAAATATAAATCTGTATCTTGGGAAAGAGAACATACATTGGTTAGTGAAGAAAATGTTCAAGTAAACGAGAAAAAAAGTCAAGGAAGGAGCAGAAAGACTTTCAAATCACGTGAAAGATAGTACAGGAAGAGGGGGTAACACCTTTAGTCAGTAGATTAAGGAGTTATTACTTCAAAGAGACAGTGGTAGAAGATAAAACAATTGATTGTTTTAAATTTCATTATCTTCACACATAAACAGCTTTAAAAGAAAATAGAACTTTGAAATGATTAAAAAACAAAACAAACAAAAAAAACAGTAGTAAAAGTAGAGGGCCACAAACAAATACCTTGCACAGTCATCACAGTCATACTGATATTAACTGTTCAGCAAGCATTGTTTTATTTATTTATTTATTTATTGACATTTGTTAACTGGGTTGGTCCAGCTGGGCTTGTGGCCCATTTTCAGTGGAGACCCGTGGAGAAAAGCTCCATACAGAAACAGTTTACAGAAATTACAAACATTTGATTCAAAAGTATGACAAAAAAAAATCAGTTAAACAAAAAAGTTAAATACACAAAGCAGTAATACATGCACAAGGGCTATACACATCATGTTTTTTCAGACTAATACTATACTTGAACACTTGCTTATATTCATCTCCATACATCATGTTATACTTTTATGTGCATCAGTGTTCTTGCTGCACAATAGGACTGTCTGAAATAAAAATTTACAAAGTTCAGTTCTTTTTGTGCAGTTGCTATATTTAAAGAATAGTTGTGTAAGTAAACTTTCCATAACAGTAGAAGTTTGAATGATCACTGCTGCAATAGCCTAACCTATATGTGTTATATCCTGCTAAGGTTATAACAGCCATCCAGCTTCCAAAGCTTCAGGAATCTTCCACATGCCCAAACTGTTAGCTCAAGTTGAGCTGACTATAGAGTCAGGTTTAGGTACCAAGTCCTTCAGAGCATTCATGCCAACAGAGTGTGAGAGGCTAAAACTCTGAGAAGGACAATGCTACCAAAAGAAAAATGAATGTCCACACTGGCATAAAAAGCATACAAAAATAAGGAGGCTGGAGAGAGGGAGCAGCTACTGCAGCAGTGATTGTTTGAACATCTACTGTTATGGTAAGTTTACTTATATAACTGTACTATGTTCTTCTTATTGGTCACTGCTACAGTAGCCTAAGCTATATGGGTAGACCACCACAGCCTACAGCAACTGGGAGGTGGAAGGGGAACAGGAAGGGTCCACAAGTCCCTGGAGAGTGACCCTAGCAAAGCCTGACCTAGGCCTGTTGAAGGAATCCAGTTTGTAATGCTTTGTAAAAGTAAGCCCATAGGATAAAACTACTGTTTTAGAATACTTCTTGAAACCAACCTTTTCCAAAGAATCGTAGATGAAGCCAAGGCCTTAGCAGAATGAGTCTTGACCCTACTTGGAATAGTTTTGTTTTGTTTGGGGTAACAAAAAGTAGTGGCATGATACAGCCATTTGGAAATAGTCTTTTTGACATTGGTTGCCCTTTCTTCTTACCTTCACAAGAAATAAACAACTGAACATACATTCTGAAAGATTTTATTCTGTCAAGACAGTACTAGAGCTGTCAATGGACATCCATGGTATGAAGTATCCTTTTTCCCTCATTTTAGGTTCTGGAAAGAAGACAGTGAGATGGATAGCTTGGCTTAAATTAAACTTGTATATCACTTTAAGCATACATGTTATTTTATTTATTTGTGTAAATAAAGGATTAGTTATTAAAGAAACGCTGTCTCTCTGGAAATGAGATAAGGCTGATCCACCAAAAGAGCTTGCAACTCAGATACTCTTCTTGCAGTGACCAAAGAAATCAATTACACTGTTTTCATTGTCAAGAACTTCTCAGCCTAATGAACTGACACAAATGGAGTAACAGTCAATTTTTCTAACACAAAATTAAGATTCCAAGGAAGAGCCAGCTGTTTTCTAGGAGGGTCTGTTATACAACACTCCTTTCAAAAACAATGTTACATGAGACTGCATTGAAAGAGGGGGTTCCATTGGCAGACATGGTGAAATGGCTGAAAAATTAACCTTGACTGAGGAGTAAGACAGGACATAGGATCGTAATTTACAAATATTGTACAACCAGGGAAGCACTAGCCCTTAGTGGGTGCTGGTTCTTTTCTTGGTACCAACTGGACAACATTTCCTTGCCTCCGTTAATACCTGGTGCACATCCTCAGAGTTTTGATACTTTTTAAGAAACTTTTTTTTCTATGATTCAGCCAGTCAGTTGCAGTTGTTTGGGGATGTGATGTATCAAGCATCCCTGGTCTTGTGTGAGTAAAATCTACTCTGTGAGGAAGTTTGTGGTAATTGCCTCTGGGCATTTCAAGAAGAAAGGAAAACCACTATTGTCTGAGCCAGAAGGGATTCTCCATAATGATTTTTCTGGCTTCAGAAGTACCCATGATATTAGTAGAAAGGATGGGAAAGCAAACAGTAACATTCTTGTCCAAGGAAAAGAAAAAGCATCTGTCTTCCAGGCCTTCTTGTATTCACTCCTTCAGCAGAATTTTGCCAACTGATTATTTAGAGCAGAGGCAAAAAGATCTATTTCAGGTGTTCCCCACAGATGAATCAAATCTTGGATGGCCCTTTGATTCATTTTCTATTTGTGAGGGTCTGTTGTAGTCCTGCTGAGCTTGTACACCACACAATTTTGCTTGTTTATGCACCGCATCACTGTGATATTATCTGTAAGCACTTGTAGAGTCCCCAGGGACTATTATGTGTTTTGATCTGTCTTTTTTGTTCCATAGACCCTGCACTTTTATTCCTATTGACAATGGTCTCCAAGAAAAGTCTGAGCCATCTTGTGACTGACTAGGCAGGAGGGGAGAATGGGAAACCTGGATTCCAAAAAATCTGGTGCTTCCCCACAAAATATCCCTTTTCACAAACTCCAAAAAGAAACAAGAAACTGGTTACACCAGTGACCAATGTTGAGGAAACAACAAATTAAAAAAAAAACACAGCAGTGTCCACGGAAGTATTTTATATAAAAGGGGTTAAGCGCTTTTGTCTGACCAATTTAAGGACTTCTTCAGAATGAAAACCTCAACCTTCCTAAAACATTTATATAATAAACAATAAATTACATGATCTTCATATAAAACAATCAAATATCTAATTTTATCACTACTTTGATCATTAAAGTTTTAAAAATGAGGCATTATAAAATTACATAGAAGTGTTTAAGCTGGTGAGACAAAAGGGATTAATCCCTTTTAAATAAGACACTTGTGTGGACACTGTCATGTTTTTTCCACAAATCCCAAAACTGGAATCTGTAAAGTCAAGTGATGTTGATGCTGGAATCATAGAGATTTCAGGAACCATTATATTTTTTCTCATTTGGAGTTTTGCAGATGGTATTATGAGTATCACAGATGTGATGAGAGCCAGAATCACAAAGAATTCTCTTCCTAAGATGGAAGTCTGAGTGGAAAACATCAGGAATAAATCTAAATACATATTTTTTTTCATGTGGAAGAAAAGCTGTTTGAACTGACTGTCCAATAGACATCCCAGGGAAAACAATACTGTGGGAATGAGTAAAAAAAAGACTTCTGAATGTTGTCTTAGAACCCTAGCCTGTGCAGGAGACCCCTTACCCAAGTGAAAGACTCGTGATACTTTAAAAAAGACTATGGAAAGATAAGTCATCTAAATAAAGAAAATGTGAATGAATTCCTTGCAGTTTGCAGTAGGCTGTCACTGAAGCTAGCCACTTTGTGAACACCCTTGGATAGTAGCTAGCCCAAATGATAAGACTGAAAACTGATATATTCCATACACAGAAAAGCTTAAGAAACATCTGAACTCTGCATCTATATGAATGTGTGGATATGTATCTTTTAAATCTAAGGTTACTAAAAAATCCAAATGGGGAATAAGGGGTAATAAGTTTTGAAGTGACAACATTTTGAACTTGGGTATTAACACAAACTGGTTCAGACAGTAAAGGTCTAGAACTGGTCACTAAGAATCTTCTTTTTTTGGCATTAGAAACATCTTTGAATAAAACTTTTCTAGTAATTTAGGATGCAAAACAGCCTTTATCATCCCCTGCGGCAGTATATGCAGGAGGAAAAAGAAGAGTTTGGTCTGGCATACGAGGAGGAATCCCATGAAAAGGAGGGAGAGACTGCCATTGCCATCTATACCCTTGATGGATTACTCTTATAACCCATCTGTCTGAAACAATCTGCTGCCAAAGAGATAAATGGAGGTTCAGACGTTTTGGAGCATCAGCATGTGAAGGGGAAAGGAAATCTCTCATACAGTCATTCAGACTTAAAGACTGTCCTTTGTTCTGGAGGGGTTCCTGCTTTCTTTTTGGAACCTTCCTGCCACTGCTTTTTAAAAGTTTGCTTACCAGCAGATTGCTGGCTATATTTCTTTTCTTTTTAAAGATTGTTGTAGAGGGAGAAGTGAACCCCTTGTTAAACACTGAGAAAGAGAGCTGTAAAATCTGAGAAATCCCTTGAATCAGCTTCTCTTTCTCATAGGATCATAGGAGAACACTAGGATAATGACCCTAAATGCTTCCCAGAAATATTAGAAAGGTATTGGTCATATACGTTATATGGGGGTATATAGACTTGGTCATCAGTAGTCAAGTATTTATAAGCGTCCTCTCCCTAACAGTGACATCGGTGCCAGACCAGGGGTAAATTTGTGATTTCCCATCCACTAATCCAAGTTTTACATGAATAAGTACAAGGAAGAACTTTGCTTTACATGGATGGGAAGCTTTTTCCAGTTAAGGGGCAGCTTCTGAGACACATACCTGTCTCCTCAGCATATCCTACTATACTGAAGGCCAGCTTTAGCTCTTATCACACTTTTTAATAACCTGTGCAACAGAAGGGGGGTCCAAAAACTAGTTCTGTACCTAAGGGGGAATTACAATTTTCATTTTTGACATTCTCTGGGAGGACTAGAGAATGCAGCCAAGCAAACATCCTCAGAACAGTTCCAGTGGCAGCAGCCCTGTTGGTGGCATCAGCAGAGTCACATGCACATTTCAAACAGTGGACAGCCACTTGAGACACAGAAAAGTCTACGTTACACAAAGCAGACACAAAACAGGCAAGAATAAACTTAAATAAACAATCCTGACTTTCCCTCAAACCTATGAAAAGCCTTCCCATCCATATGAGAAGGAAAGGGGATGTATTAACCCAATGTTTATCAGCAGATGGATTCATTCACTGAAGAAATAGCTGGTTGGTCAGATTTCTGATGAGTATATAAAAACTTAAAATAATGAGGCACTTTATAAAGTATATCTGTTTTTTTGGGGCACAGCAGGCTGACTGCCAGGGAAATTGCAGGCTGTGACCAAAACAAACTCCAAAGCAGACAGAAAAAAATGGAATACGAGTGCAAAATTCCAGTTGTAACAAATCATGATTCTTCCTGAGAGACTCAGAAACATTACTGTTATCACAATGAAGCAGCCGATTCATTCTGGAAACAGTTTCAGAGAAAGAGAAACCTGCAAAGAGTATGGCTGAAACCACAATGTCCTCAGAATCTGAATCAAAAATTTCTGGAGGCGTAACAAAATCCGACCCTCCATACTCATTTTTAGGGTCTGTCTCTTGTAATCTCTTCAGA
The DNA here is from genome assembly GCF_019279795.1 of Protopterus annectens. Classification (NCBI taxonomy): domain Eukaryota; kingdom Metazoa; phylum Chordata; order Ceratodontiformes; family Protopteridae; genus Protopterus; species Protopterus annectens. The sequence continues at coordinate 352,711,146 of NC_056734.1, read as the reverse complement.
AACTGAAGAATCCCTTTTCTTTTACCAGAAATGGCCATATAGGCAAGGTAAAGAGCCTGAACTAAACCCTGAGCCAAGCCCCATAAATTAATCCTATTCAGGGGAACTGAGACAAGAGAAGACATGTGTTTATGTTTTTGTTTCTTTTTAAAAGGAATTTCTAAAGGAAAAGACCTACTTTTGTTAGCAATAACTTCCCTAGGGATTGGCACAGCTTTCTGGCTAAGTGAGTGGCATTCCCTGCCCCTTTTCCCAAGGCTGACAAGAGTGACTCTCTGTTGACCATCAAGGGCACTCCAACAGCTACAAAGGACATGGTTCATCCCAGACCATGCTGGCTGTAGGAACTACACCAGCGGGACCCAAGGAAAAGGATGAGTAGTATGAGGAACTAGCATTGGCCACAGCAGAGTTACCCACCTGGGGCTGAGGCAATTTATTAGCCTGCTGTGGTGTTAAAGGGTGCTTAACAATCTTTTTCTTTTTGCCACTGCAAAAAGGTAGAACTAACGAACTGGCAGGTTATTCCATGGTTAACCTGGAAAAAAGTGCCAGATTCCCAGGAAAGCTTGGCAGAAATAGTCAACAAAACAGTTAAGATGTAAAAAAGTAACCTCTTCCCCATAGAAATACAGTAAAAACTTCAAGCACTTTAAACACTTACCCCAACCACAAAAGTAAAATAATAAGACTTGTTCCACAGAAAAATATTTTAAAGTTAGTTTTAACAACTTTTTACCACAAAAATACAAAAGTCATATGACAGTCATTAAAAACAGGAAAAATAGAAAAAAAACAGTGGAGGTTTTTTTTCCCTGAAGGAAACTTATCTCACAACAATGTAACAGTGTTAGATGAATGCCAGTCTTCAAAAGCCCACTAAGGAGCACTCTTTTTGGCAACAGAAAGGTTTGAATAGCTTTGTGCCAAAAGTTTTTAGTCACCTTAGTTTGAGCTAACTAATGGTTTGGGCATTTTTGAAGGTTCCCCTGAAGCACTGGAAGCTACCTGTTATATCCTTATCAGGATATAACCCATATATAGTTTAGGCTACTGCAGCAGTGATCATAATGAAAATTTAAGGATCCTCTGTGCTATCCAAAACTACTAGAAAAAGTCATAATTCCAAACATTATTCAAATACTACTCTGTTCTTTAAAATCATGAAGTGGAAATGTATTTCATCAATTATATAGCTTGCTACATTTTTGCTTGTCTCACTGAGTATTTCAATTCTTCATTCCTATTACAAATAAATTATAAAATTTTGCCACTGCAGAAAGCTATTTGTTGTACCCACTTAAGAAAGAGAAAGGATGAATAACTGACAAAACATGCTTCTTTATTTTTGTATAGCATTAAAACAGTGCCAGTCTTTCTCAGGGAGGTGTGTGTGTGTGTGTGTGTGTGTGTGTGTGTGTGTGTGTGTGTGTGAGTGTGTGTGTATGAAAATCAAATCTGAAACAGTGTGTGTGTGTGTGTGTGTGTGTGTGTGTGTGTGTGTGTGTGTGTGTGTGTGTGTATGAGACAGTTACTTTGAACAGGGACACTGAGAGCAGTGATTCAACAGACATCCAATGGTGGTCGACTTGGCTTGGAACACTCTGCTAAGGACTCATCTCTATGGTTGTCAGTGGGGAGTCTTATTTGGGGCCTGAAGAGGAAGGCCAGCCCCAGGACTGCAGTGTGCATTCTATATGTGCTCTTAAGGGGAACTGTACTTGGAGCAGATGGCTACATCTTAAAATACTGTATGTGTCTAGTTTTCACACAGTAAACATTCCTAAAGGTGGCAGTGGTGAGGATTGAGGTTCCTTGATTACTGGCCCAGAGGAGGGACATCACAGTGGTACCTTGTCATGTAACAAATTAGTCTCTAGTCATGGTACCTTGTCATGTAACGGATTAGTCACTAGTGGTGGCACCTTGTCATGTAACAGATTAGTCGCTAGTGGTGGTACTTTGTGATGTAACAGATTAGTCACTAGTGCTGGTACCTTACCATGTAATAGATTAGTCTCTAGTAGAGTTCATCAGAGGTTTTTTTTCTGGGTCCCTTCTTCTTTAGCATCTATTTCTTGGATGTGAAGACAGATACTCAAAGTTTATGGATGATCAAGTTTGCAGATGACCTCAAATTAGGTACCTTTACTGACCCTCCAGACTTGTATTCTCCACAAAAGACAACTTAGAGTCAGCACATGGTGTTTTGAACACAACCTCAGACTTAATATAAAAAAGTAGCATAGCCAAATTTGGGAAATAAGATTTTCCCCTTAATTATCACACAAATCGAGCCCGCAAGTAAGGTCATAATAGTCATCGGAGGTGTAAGGATTTCCATTGACAATGAACTGCAGTAACAAAATGTATTTTCATTGTGCAATTCAATTTCAAAGTTACATCCTTAACATCCTAACATGTCTTTGCCCCCCATTCCTCCCTTATTAGGCCAATCATTGAATATCATGCACCAACTGATATATTTCTTGCTAAACATGTACCCCAGCATGAAAGTCTTCACAATTCCTAACCAAGAAACTAAAAGGGATATCTCCCTTAGCTATTTGGATATATTATTATTATTATTTTTTTTAACTTTTTTTTTTCATCTCATAAATACTCGTGCATGGATACCTCTGTCTTACTTTTCAAGCTATAAATTAATGTGCTTTGCTAGATGTTTTCCACCTCAGAAACACTGGTAATGTTAAAAACACTCACTTCAAAACCCTAAACCATTTGTTATCACATAATTAGACTTTTGGAGGAACTGGTTTATTATCCAACTAAATAGAATAACATCTTAGTCTTCTTCAGGTTATATCTTGATGGTTGGATGGCATAAACGTACCCCAGGGATTAGCAGTCTGTCCCTTTTCAAGAAGGGCGGTTAACTACCATTGGTACTTCCTAGGGTGCGTTATTATGTCACAGATGGCTGTTCAAACTGCCTGTCTAGTATTAATGTATAAACGTCTAAAAGCACAGAACTGTGTCTAATGGGGCCTTACGTGGAGGTTAGTTATTTAGTGGAATGTGATATGATTAATTCAATCACATCATTGAAAGATTTTGTAATACTCTAAATCACTGAGAGGTCAAGCTACAGTGACTTTATATTAAATTATAATAGTAAGGGATCTGAAAGGGTAACTGTATCTTTTGTAAGTGGTACGTGGAAGGACACTGTGTCTCCCCAAAAAACACCATGTTTAGTGTTAGTTTTATTTTTTGTTGTGACTAAATGAGGTTTTTTGTTTGTGATTTTTGAACCGAAGCTGCTATGTCAGGTTTCCTTTAATGAAGTAAACTAGTCCTGGCTAACATGGTTAACATAAACTAAAAGTAAACTTAACAGATGTAGGTATAACTATGCTTACATTATTATTCATAACCTCCTATTAACTTGACATTAAAAAAGTAAACATCTCTTCAAATGTTGCCAGCTATAGACTTAATAAACAAATGCATCAGTTTTAAATATTATCCAATACAAATATGTTTTAGAGGATTTATTTTATTCATTTATAATTTATTTTATTTTACTGTTATCAGGAAAACACATTTTGCAAAACTGCAGATGTTTAATGGGTGACTTTGATGCACTTCCTGGATAATTAACTTGTTCAAACTCTTAACAGTAGAAAAATAACAACTGTGGGAATCAAACACTTGCTTACAGAATGAAACTTGTTAGCAGATGAAAGCCATAACGCTTGGTACTGAGATCTTAAAGCATTATCTGTGTAAGTAATAGATAGATCCATTATGCAGAAATTAGTTTAGTGAGAATATATTCTGGACTATAACAAGTCGCGTTTCAAAGAAATGCTCAGAAAAAAAATATATTCAGTTGAGTACACAGGGAACAGAGAATGGCAGGCTATCCTCTTGGAATAGGTTTGCAGTGAAGTTCCAGAGTTTTAATTTATCATGCTAAACTCCCATCCACATTCCACAAATGGCTTCTTGGATGTAGTCATTCAGTGCACCAACCTTTTCTGCTACAACACAACATGTGTTCTTTCTGCAGGGGTCTCTCACTCTCTTAACTTCCCACAGTCTTTCTGAACCATCTCCCTGTCTCACAGCACATCTCATCACTGTTCAAAACAATGTAAATAAATTTTCCTGCAAGTACACTGTTTTTCATGGCTTGCACAGTTGTGTGACTGTAACAGGCAGGCAAGGATTAAATGTAGTTCTCTATATGTTTCTGGCATGGAACATTCTGTTTTGGCTGTACTAGTTAATAAAAAAAGCTTTTATGCAAAGAAAATGTTTTTGCTGAAGTTAAAGAAATGAAAGCTGTAGAGAAAAACAAATTTGATCCCAAGTACCAGCCAGGGGATGTGAGTACAGAGTGGGAAAATTTGTAGTACTTAGAGTAGATTAGCTACACACTGGGTTGTATAACCAGTGAACTGTAACAGCATAGGAAACTACATAGCATGTCAACACCAAACTCTGAAAAAGTGGTTTTGAGTACACACCACATTGGGCTCTACATACTGGCATAAACACTCTTGACTAATTCTGGGGACATTGTCAGTGCTGAGAAGCATATTCTTGGCTAACAGCAAAGACTGAAACAATACTAATTTAATGAACTGTAATCTTACACTGACATAGGAATGGGGTCCATTCCCTTCGTGGTGTTAGAAACCTAAAAGACTTGAAGAAATTAAACAGGCAAAAAAACATAAGCTTTGCTGTGGACTACTGCCTTTTAGAAAGCAAGTCATTCTGATATCACATGATAGGGCCCTGATTTATATATCCTTGTTAAAATGAGAAACGGAGCAAGGAATGAAAGATGGAACCAGCAAAAATAATTACTATAAACTGAAGTGCACAACTGAGACTGTAACAACAGTCTTATGGCAAAACACTTGTTACTGCTTCTGAAAAGAACATGTATTCATCTTTACAGTATCTGAGTATGCCAGTAATATTACGCATGCTAATGTAAAATGCTCAGCATTATGAAACAGACAAAGTATGCTACTTTTGCATCTTTTGGTACAGGAAACAAACAACAGAACCTAAGAGAATGCAATGATAATTAACACACATATTTATATATTTTCTCTCAAAATCTTACATTCTGCACAGCTGATGACCAGTGGTTTTGAATCTTTGTTTTCGAAAATTGTTCATATGGTAAGGCACCTGTTCTTTCTTGATCAGCTTAATGGAATGCCAGTAGAAACAAAAGTACCACGTTGATGATAATCAGAAAAACAAGAATGACAAAGACTACTACTCTTTGGGTCTCAGGGTGCATGTTACAACGCAGGAAGCTATGTAGTAAACTCCACTTCTGTCTTGTTTGCGATGATCCCCTCGCCATGTCGTCAGTACCTCCCGAGCAAAGCAATATCAGGATGACAGGCTCCTCGGGTTCCAACAATACAGCTATTTGCAAACCTTAGCTGTGAAGAGAAGCACATTAGCTGGACATGATGTTGCCTTTAATATTCAGTTTCTAGGCTAGACTCCATCTGTCGGAGTCTCTTTTGTGCCCACCATTGATCAAAAAAACAATTAAAATGTATTCACTCGTATTACTTTAAGCCAATTAGCCCTTCCTAAATAGCTTTAACAGCAAAAAAGCAATAAGATAGAAATCCTGAGTAACAACTGGAAGGGGTAATGCATACTGTACTCACACTAGCCTGCTTTGATAGCTTTTTTTTTTCTTTTTGTTTTCTAGCAGCCAATCCATTATCAGCTACTAGGCCTGGTATCCAGGATATATGCAAGTCCTAGCAACTGAGAAAGGTACTCCGGAGTGGGGGAGGGGCTTTAAAGTGAAATAGAGAGGCTATGAGTTGTTTCTAAAATTCTTATCTAAAGAGTAATAGCAGGATGTACAGCTGAAAATATTTTTGCTTTATTTTTTAAAAAATATATAGTAGCTATCTGAGGCAGTTACACAACCCCTTAAATAAAGGGAAGTAATTGACAGTGTTTGCTTGGTTTACTTGTCTCTAGAAGCAGTCGCGTCTTTTGCACTAGACAAAAAGCAGAGATGAGCTGCAGCTATACTAGAAATGTCTGAGATAAATAAATGCTTGTATTTGTTGTCCAGTATTGCAGAGCCCAGTAATTAATGTGTATGAATATAATGGTTATTAAGACAGGAAGAGTCAGTGAAAACAGTTTAATAAATGTTCATTTTCAAGTCTAGGCTAGAAAACAAAGGATGGGATGCTATTAGCTTATAGGTAGGTGGAGGCAATGGATTTGGAATTCATATTTAGGCTGCTGCTTACTGCTCTTTCAAACTAATTATAGTAACAACATATTGCTGCAAGTGACACATAATAATAGGCTAACAATATAATTTGTGAGACTAGTTTTCAACAGAGAGGGAAACATAATATCTCAAAATCTGGTTTTGTAAATGATTCTGCTAGTTTATTATATTGTACATGCAGCAGCAACAGAATTTTTGGTTCCACTCCCTTCCCCATTGAACTATGGATACAAAAGCTCGCCATGTGCTCACAGTGTAACTGTTTGTTCCCCACAGCAGGAAGTAAGGCTTGGAATGCAGGATGCATTTCATCTGGCTCTGCATCAGAAAACCCTACTGATGCCCACATCAGTACCTGACACTGCATGGGGAAGTGTATGTTTATCCCCCTCCCCATGTGCCCAGCTGCAGATGTTTGCCTTCACGACCTTCCCTTATAGCTATGCTGGCCTTAAACCATTCCACTCTTTTCTATCTAGGGAATCATTCCTTTTACTGATGAAGCTACATTTGAATTCTGTACAGTCAACAATGAGTCTCAGTACATCACTGGTAGAGAGAACAATAAATAACATAATTGATCTTTGCTGATAAAGGAGCTTTTCCTTATCTTTTCAGCTGAGTGACTTCAGTGTAAGCAAAGCAGAGCAATGAGCACCAGGTGGTACAGGTGTTTGCCCCCAGCACCCACAAAAGAATTTGCTTTTATGAATTTTGTAAGTCAATGATTTGGGTCATCGGCTGTTGTGCCATTGTTAAGGGGCAATGTGAGGAAGCACTGACAGCCTGGAAAGTACCCTACAGCTGGCATTCTCATTCAGAAGTTGCCTTTCAAATCCATCTGACAGGCAAAACAGACAAGCTTCCTCTCTTTCTGCACTATTTGGCTGGTCTCATTTTTTTACTTCATTTTTTTTTTGTGTGTATCAGTGCTCAATGATGCAGAATTATTTTGAAAACTACATCACTTGGTTTACTTGTTTCTAAGAAAACTATCCTCCAACCTTTCTTCTCCTGGCTAAATTTTGCTACAACTCTATCCATCTTTTACATAATCTGAGCTTCTGGACTTTCATCTGAAGACCCAGTAGCTTATCATTGTTATAATAAAACTGAAATGTAACATTGTGGAATATAAAGATTTCCATGATCTCTTTCTTCTGTTTTTTCTTTCTTATTTTATATAATAATTTTTGTATCTTCTTTGTGATGGTTAATTATTTGCTGTTTTGTCTTGTATTGTATTGTATGACATTTTGTAAAATTTGGTAACTGTGGAACTTTTCTCCCCAGGCCTCTACTGAAAAGGGGTCTGTCATGGCCAAGTCGAACTCACACAATAAACAAATAATAATAATAATAATAATAATAATAATAATAATTTTAGCCAAGAAAAATATACTAAATCAGTACAAGCTTGTTTGGCTACTATCAGAATACCATAAAAAAGACAGCACAGCTTTCATCACATAATTATGCAATAAATGAGATATATAGCAAAATATTTGATAAAGATAGATTAGGTCTATTAAAATGCTCTGTTTGCCATGATCAAGCAAAGGAAACCACAAATAAGTTTGATGTGGACTTCATAGTAAGCCTGGTTCCAGATTTAAGGTTTCAGTTATATTGTCTGTAGTGTTATGACTTCTTAAGAGAAATACTTATTCAAAGCAATTAAACCTGATAGATTGCCAAAAAGTGCCCTGGTCATTGGAGATTCTTTGGAAAAAGGGAAGTCTTGCCAAACCCTACTATAATCACTAGTCCAGCAGCAGTGCCTCATCCCTGGATACTTTCTTCCAAACAATCACTAAGCATGTGAAGCAACAGGTGTGGACAACCTACTGGGTACAGGAAATTAGCACTTACAAAGTCATGCATTATTCTAGTCTCACATGAATCCTGCAATTTGACTAGTTAACTGAGTAAACAGATCAAAATTGGAATACTGCTGTGTTTTCTGTCTTTATACCATTTGTAGGAAGCATTTAAAAAGATGTATTTGAAACATATTTCTTGTTGAAGTGATTGCCTATAGTATGTTTGCTAATTAAAGCTTGTGCTCCTAAACTAGGAAAGGGCTGACTTCTAGTTTTTTATAGTGTAAATGTATTTAGAATGCAACATAGTGACCCCCCCCATAGTCATTTGTCTTTGTGATGCAACTATCGGGGGTTAACCTCTGAGCATCTCAGACAAAAGAGATGAGAAGCACACAGGCTGAGACATCATAAAGAAATGGGCCTTAATGAAACTACCCATTATTACATATAAGAGGTGGCAGGTTATGTAATGTAGGAATATCAGAAGAAGCAGATCATAGCTCTCAACCTTCCATCCTAGAATGTGGAACACTACCTTATCATCATCATCATCATTATCAACCCCCCCCCAGTTTTCCAATTTTCAGGGTGTTGTGTTAACTGACGCCATCTCTCTCTCTATTCAGTGCCAACCTCCTACCTTCTTTGACACTCATGCTTGACTATCGCAGAGCTTCTCTCATGCAATCCATCCACCTCTTTGCTGGATGCCCTTGTTTCTTTTTGCCTTCTTTCTGTTTGTCCCAAATCTTCTTCAACAGATTGTCTTCTGCTTTTCTGCACATGTGCCAGAACTACAGTAATGTTTTCTTTGACCTTTTCTGCAACTGGAGCTACTTTGACTTCTGTTCTGATGTCCTTATTTTTTCATCTGCCCCACAGTGTGCATCCCACCACCTCTCTCAGGTACTTCATTTCCGTCACCTCTAGTTTTCTCATCTGCTCTGCCTTTACTGACCAGCTTTCTGTACCATACAGTAGTACTGGTCAAACCACTACTTTGTACACCTTACTTTTCAGCTTCATTGGCATTCTTCTGTCATATACTACCCCTGACACTCTGTGTCAGTTGGCTGCAGTCCCTCTGACTCTGGCTTTGACAGACTCATTTAAATTTCCCTTCTCCTCAGTCACCCCTCCCAAATACTTCAAGCTGTTAGCCTGTTGCACTATTTTCCCTTCTATCTCAATTCTCAGCTTCTTGTTATTTCCCCACATTTGTGCCATTATATCTGTCTTATCTGTACGCAGTTTCATCCCATATGTCATCTGTTTTGCATTCCAATCCCCTAGCCTTTGCTAAAGTTCTTGCTCAGAGTCTGTCTATTATGCCACATCATCTGCATACAGCAACTTTGTTGCTCTGTAACCTCTGACCTGTTTGTTAATGTAATCCATCACCATTATGAGCAGCAGTGGGCTCAGAGCTGAAACCTGATGCTCACCCATTTCCTCTGGGAACCACTCTGTGAGAGTGAACACTGTTCACTCTTGAGTCATTGGGTAATTGTACATAGCTTGCACTAATTCATCCAACATTTTTAAGATTTCAAATCACTGCAGGTTTGCTCAAATCAGCTTTCTTGGGACCTTATCATATACTTTCTCCAAGTCTAGGAATGCCCAGTTGGACCCTTTCCTCATTTCTAGCTTCTTTTTGGGTATCTCTTTCACTGCAAACATTGGTTAGTTGTAATGCATCCAGATCTGAATCCAAACTGTTCATCTGTCGTCATTTCTTTCTACTACTCTGCATACTCATTTATCAGTCACTCTCTCCATAACTTCCATGCAATTTAACAGGAGTTTGATACCTCTGTACTGCCCACAGTTGTGAATGCCCCCTTTGTTCTTGAACACTGGCACAAATATGCTTATTCTTCAGTCATCTGGGATATGTCTTTCTCTCCATACTGCTATGATTACCCTCAGGAGCCATTTCTCCCCATCTGAACCATCATCTTTATCATATCTGCTGTGACCTCATCTAAGCCTGCTGGTTTCCCTGACTTCATTTTCCTTACAGCTGTTCTTATTTTTATGTGGTGAGCTCCTCTTCTTCCTTCATTGTAGGCTGTGTCTGGGGCAGTACAGCTTCTGTTGGGTTTTGTTCATTCAGAAGCTGCTGAAAGTACTTATTTCATCTGCCTTTGATGTCCTGTGGACAGGTGAACAGGTTGCTGCTGGCATCCCTTTTGAGGGGTGAGTGACTATCTCTTTTTATGTTTCTGTCTTTGCCTTGTAACCTGATATCATTTATTTATGCTGTCTATTGTGTCACTTCACAGAAGCTAGTACAGTGCCTTTGATGCCTTGTTCTTTGCTATTGAAACTCCTCTCCTAGCTTTTATGTTAGCTAACCAGTATTCTTTCCTAACCTGGTCAGTGTTTTCTATCTCCCACTTTTTCCTGCACTCCATCTCATTTTTGATGACTTCCTGGACTTCTACATTCCACCACCAGCTTTCCTTCTGTACCTTACGTCCATACCTGGCTCTGCCACACATCTGTTCTGTAGTCTGCCTTCTCCTTCAACTTCACCTACTTCCTCTTCTTCTTGAGGTGCCAGAGCCCTGAACAATTTCTTGAACTGTTATGTTTCTTTCCAATGGAAAAAATGGTCTCTCATAATGTGGAACAAATTGTCAAAATGTGGAACAATTGCAAACAGTTTACTAACAATTTCAATGAGGAAGCTCACAGGATGGTTTAAATGTGTTATGTGATACTTACTAAAATCTCATTTGATTAAATATATCATTCAGTATTATCTACCAAGGATCCATCCATGTATCCATAACCTCCCTTTTCCCATTTTTTGCACATGGGGTCAGGGTGTCACATCAACAGTGGCAATCATCTAGAGCCAATGCTCACACCACTGGGCGACTATCGGTTAAAATATTCTTAACCCTGAATATCTGATAGGCCCTTTCAGTTTGGAACAACAAGGAATAACTGCTTTTTATGAATGAAAATGAGTAATGTTCCTCATAATGAGGTGCACTTGAGAAGTATAGGTTCATAGGTGTGTACTAGGCTAATGGCCCTGGAGCCTTTACAAGCCTAGCCCATAGGATTACCATGGCATCGTGCCACCCGACCTTAGTTCCCAGTGCCTCTGTCGGGTAGAGCCACTGGAGTGATCCCTGGGGTGAGTTTTCCATTTCCCATCCACTCATCAAGATTTCTCTTGAAGAGGGCCAGTGAGGTGCTCTGTTTGGCATGTATGGGAAGTCTATTCCATAGCATGGGCAGTCTCTGGGTTATGAACCTGTCCCTCCAGCATGTTCTGTTCATTGTGGTAATGAGGTAGAGGTCTCTGGAGCGTGTGGTGCAGAGGGATTGGGATTTCTTTAGATGTAGCATTTCTAACAGAGCTGGGTCAGACATGGCTTTGTAAGTCAAGCAGAGATCACCTCTAAGTAGGCAATATGAGACAGAGAATAGTTGGAGTTTTTTCAGTCTGTCCATGTAGGACAAGTATTTAAGGCCTATGATCCTCTTTGTGAGGTACTTTTGTGGCCTCTCCACTTGTTGCAGTGCCAAATGGGGCATTGTACTGGATTGGCCTAATGAGGGAAGAGTAGAGGGAGACAATGACCTCTTTCTTCCTGGATGTAAAACCTTTAGTAATGAGATGTGCCACATAGAAGGACTTTCTGACCAGGTCAAAAGAGAGGTTGCTGTCAACCTGTGTTCCCAGATCTCTTATAACACCTTCTGTGTTCAGTGGACTACCATCGATGTGGTAATTCATGGGAACCAGGGTTTTCCCAAATGGGATGATAACACATTTTTTGGTATTGAGCTTAAGGCCATGGTTCTGACACCAGTTGTAGCTCCCAACTTACAATTGTCTGTGAACGTTGTCAGCCAGAGTCCCTTCATGTTGGCCTGAACTTCAGAGAAGTAGACACCAAACAGGAGAGGACCCAGGACCGAACCTTGTGAGACTTCACTCATGACTGGTCGTCAGTCTGACTTGGAGTCAGCTACTTTCACACTGTGGGTTCTATCTGTGAGCCAGTTTGCAACCCACCTAGTGATATATGGGTTGATGCATAGCTTAGTGAGTTTTTCTATGATTCCTGAGTGGGGAATGGTATCAAAGGCCTTGGCCAGATCAAGGTAGGCTGTATGAACCACCTTGCCTTCATCCACATCTCTGGTAACTGACTCAAAGTCAACCAGGTTGAGCAGGCATGATCTACCCTTCACAAAACCAAACTGTGTGGGATCCAGAGTTTGGAGATTCCCTAGATCCTTGTTTATTAGGTCCATGATCCTATCCTTGATCCTATCCTTGACCACCATGCTCCTAAACGCTCTATTAGAATCAAGTCAAAACCAGCCCCTGGAAAGAAACAAAAAATTTTAGTCAGAAACAAATCTTGGTCAAGGTGGTGTGCTACCAAAAATATTACAGACCAGCAAACTTTTAGACAGTTGAGAAATGTAACAAAAAAGGCTATTCTCTCAACAAACTACAGCAAACAAACCAAACTAATCCACAAAGGTTCTGGGCAAGTATCAATACTCCAGTACACCAACCCCACATGATGCTAATCATAATACTCCCAACAAAACTGCTAATACATTTAACACCTTCTTTACAGAGGCCATTCAATCTCTAGCCTGCCAGCTATCCCCTGATAACTCTACCCTTCTTACCTCCTCTATAAATCCCCTTCCTACTTTCCACCTGCAACCCATCTCCACTAACTTCATCTTTAAGCTTATCCTAAAACTCAAGCCATGTACTGACCAAATTCCAGCTGAATATTTGCAAAAAGCAGCCAAAGCAGTAGCCTATCCTATATCTATCCTCATTAAGAGAGCCATAAATGAGGGTTCCATCCCTACCATCTGGAAAATCTCTCATATTATACCATTACTCAAAGGGGGTAACTCAAATGAAGATTCTAACAATCGGCTTATTGCCCTACTATCACCCTTACCTAAACTAATGGAAAAATGCATTCATCACCAGCTCCTTGCCCATTTAATTCAACATAATATACTAGCTAACAGCCAGCATGGCTTTAGACCATTTTACAGTACTACTACTGCCCTCTTATTCTTCACTGACTCCATTAACAGAAACCGTAATGACAATATTCTCTCTTCAGCACTCTTTATTGATCTTTCAAAAGCTTTTGATATGGTAAACCATGCTCTTCTTACTAATATTCTTAGATCTCTTTCACTTAGCAACTAGACTGTACAATGGTTTAATTCCTACCTTAGTAATAGGCAGCAGGCAGTGCTCTGGGAGAATAGTCTTTCTTCCAACCTACCGGTAATCCTAGGGATCCCTCAAGGTTCCATTCTAGGACCTCTCCTATTCTCAATATTTATCAATGATCTATACCTAGCTATTCCTCAAGCCACCTGCATACAATATGCTGATGATTCAACGCTCATATGTTCAGCCAACTCAGCATCAGAACTGCAATCCCTAACTCAGAAAGTATTTAACACAGTGGAGACCTGGTTCTTAAAACGTTGCCTCCTCCTCAATCCCCAAAAACAAAGCTCCTCCTCTTTACACCTACCCACAAGTCCCCCCCCCCATTGATTTCTCAGTCTTTTTTAACAATGGCACCCTCATATCCCCTGACTCTACCACCAAACTCCTAGGTATTACAATCAACAACAATCTCAACTTTGACACCCATATTAATAACACTATAAAACAGTCAACAGAAAAATGGGGTCCCTATACAGGATTAAGCCCTTTCTTACCCCAGCTGCTAGATCTACCATTGCCCACTCCCATCTTATCTCTACACTTCTCTCTGCTTCCCCCATATATACCAACCTGTCTAAAAATAATCTTCTCAAACTGGCCAACTCGTATAATCACATCGTCAGATTTGCCACTAGTAATCCATTCCGAACCCATCACTATCTGGATCTAAAGCAGCTAGGCTTTGAAACTACAAAACAAACTCCAACACTTTTCATTACTTACCATAGCCCACGAGATCTTAAATCACTCAAACAACATCCCTATACTTTCAAATCTCATAATCCCCTATAAAAATCCTAATTCATTATGATTTTCTAATAAAATACTAGTCAGCATAAGTAAGTCCAACAACCTAGCAGATGACTCACTTTTCTCTAACACAGCTGGTAAAAACTGAAACCTACTACCTGAGGATCTTACTCTTCAAACAAAACTCAAAGGTCACCTTAAATCACACTGATTGTGCCCTTGCAGTACCCTGACTAATCCTTTCTTTTATCTTTGTATCCTCCGTAAACTCTACTAGTAGGAACTGTTACCAATAGACATGTTGACTTTAATTTCCTCTTGGTGCAACAAGCATGATTTATGTACCTTTTTGCATATCATTCTGCATATTTCACTGGATATAGCTTTATCTCAACTTTATGTATTTGATACTTTGTTATGTATAGCCTTGTTAGTATAATCTTGATTGTATATGTTACTGTCACTGTATTAATGTTATTACTGTTTTATTTTATTATCTGGAGCTTTTCTCCCCGGGCCTATACTGAAAATGGACATATATCCAGCTAGGCTAGCCCGGTCAACAAATGTAAAATAAATAAATAAATAAAATAAAAAATGATGATGCATTCCATAGCTTTGCACATCAGACTCATCAGGCTAATGAGGTAATAGTTCCCAAGGTCTGCAATCACCTGTAGCAGTGTGCCATTTGGTAGGGACAAAGCCTGAGGTGAGGCTGTGGTTGAACAGGGCACACAAGTGAGGTGCCAGTTCACTTTGTAGTTCATGTAGAACACAGCCAGGGATATTGTCAGGTCCCATAGAAGCTGTAGTCTTGGCCTTGGACAGTGCTGTTTTAACCTGTGCAGCAGTAATACTGGGTGCCTGGCAATCTACTGGTATTGTGATTGGTCACTGAATCTGTCAGCCAGTATATTGGCAGTGCAGTAGCTCAGAGCAAATTTGGGTATTGCCATGGAGATTCTTTACATAACTATAGAAGTTCTTGTGGTTGTTTTTACTGTCTGCTGCAATCCTGTTTTCAGAGCTAGATTTAAAGGATTTGATGAGGGATCTCAACTTTTTGTTGAGGCTGATAAGGGAATTTTTCCAGTCTTGGGACTTCACCTCTTCTGTTGTAGAGTTTATTTATGGTAGGGGACCCCAGATTGGCTTCCTGCATTTATGTACATGTTTGTACAGTGCATTGGTGTATGATTCGGCAGTCATGCAATTATTCTCCATTTCCATGGGTGCCATGAGTCTAGCCACCTCTGTTTTTAGGAGCCCAAAGTTAGCTTTGGAGAAATTTTTCATGCTGGTTACCTTTGCTGGGGGTGGGGTAGGAGGGATGTGTATTTCCAAGGTGTTTAGTTTGTGGTCGGATCTAACCAGGGAGGAGTTGACTATTGGTGTAGGGCAACGGTCACCCATGTTAGTAATGACCAGGTCAAGGATGTTGCTACCTCTAGTGGGGGTAAAAACCAGCTGGTCCAGGGCATTGGAATTAATGAATTCCAGGAAACATTGGGCAAGTGTATTGGTACATGAGTAGTTTTCCCAGTTAATGGAGGGGTAGTTGAAGTCGCCCTGTATGAGAGTGTTAGGTTGGACCCTAATATTCTCCTGAGTGCCTAGGAATGTGGAGTGTGAGTCTTGGGACATGGCTGGGAACCTATAGCAGGCTATGACCTGAATCGCTGTCTTACCCAATGTTAGCTGCACCTGAAGTATCTCTGATGCATTATGTTGGGCTACCAGTCTGGAGGTGTGCGCATCCTTTACAAATATGGAAACACCACCACCTTTGGAGCTTTGGTCCAAGTTTTGGGGCCAAAAGTTGTGGAATAAGTTATAGCCTGGTAGTGCAGGGTGCTTTCTGCTGCTTTAAACCAGGTCTCTGTTACAGCACAAATGTCGATGTTCTCCATTTTGAGGAGTGATTCCAGTGAGTGGATTTTGAGATTGAGACTTCTAGCATTGAGCAGCATGACCCTCGGATTGCATTTATTTGTAGCTGTTATGGTGGTAATTTGGTCTTTGGAACACCACCTAAAAAAGGCACTATAGGAGTGGCAAGAGCATTGGCCAGTATCTGGAAGCCCAGGGATGACAGATGCAGGCCATCTTTGGCAAAGCATCAAGGTCTGTCAATCATGTCATCCCAATCAGACAGATACTGGATCCCCTTAGAATGACACCAGAAACTTAGCCAATTGTTGAAATCAATCATGGAGCAGATAGTTATACTGCCATAAAAGGCAAGGTGGTGAAATACTTTGAACATCTTTTAAATGTTCAGTTTGTCATGTATAAATTCAGAAATGTTATATGCAGTCAATAGTGGTGTATTATGCAAGACAGAAAAGTCTATAGAGAAATGCTAATTTAGTGACTTAGATGCAAAAATCAAAACACTAATCATATAGACCTGTGTCTGGCGAAAGTTGAGAAGAAAGAAATTAGCTGAAACTAACATTTGCATGGGAATATGTTAGACTGTGCAAGGTCACTTGAAATCTCAGAAAGACAGACAAAGAAAACAAAGTGCAGTAAATCAAGGACTGTCAGTGCAAAAGAAATGTTTCAATGCACAGCCCCCCTCAGTCATCTGATTCTGCTCTACCTTTACTAATACATGTCTGACTTCTTCAGACCAAGGCTCCACAAATGGGGAAATCTTTAGTGTAAGCAGGCAAATTTGTAGTGAGGATAGCAGGTCATCAATATATGATGCCATTTGGATAGATGCCTTTTTTAAATGTTTTACCCACCATCCTGCCCAGCTCACAGTGTACATTACATATGCACACGCCTCTGGAATAGTGTCATTGTTCTGCACCACTTACTACTAGTAGTACTTGGCTGTAAAGCCTGCCAGGATAGGTGAACTGGCAAAAATGCTACACTGCCCAGTCTCAATCGCCTACTCCTCGGGGTTCGGGTTTGATAACTGAACTTGAGTCACATGGGTCATAGTCAGAGCTCCGTCCTTTTATGCCATGGAGCTGGCAAGGAAATATTTAAGCTGAGCTCCATCCGGAGAGTAAACCGATAGCTACTTTTTACACACAGAGTAGTCTCAGTAGGCACAAAAGTCTCATATTTCATGTCACTTCTGAAGCAAAACATCTTCTAGCTTGTCATTCAGCAGGTGATATTGGGTATATCAGATGCTTAAAACTTCAGTAATAATAATAAGTCTTTGTTAAGTCCAAGACAGAACATGATAAAAAGCCTTACAGAAAGTACCAGAAAGATTGAAAGACTATGGCCTTACAATGAATAAAGAAAAGTATGAATTTGACGAAGGCAAACTTAAGCTGCATGGCTTTAAAGTTTTTTAGAAAGTTATGTCACCTGTCCCTAGCAAGTCCAAAGCACTTGATGATGTAACTCCTCCTGTTCATGATGTCAGGAGTTTGCCTGGCACAACAATCTAGAGTGCACACTTCATAAAAGACTTGGCATATTTCAGCCATGAAAGGAATCAGTGAAGAAAGTCTTTGTTTTCAAATGACCTAATAGACATCACAAATCTGTACATTAATGTAGAAACAGCTTGAATTCAGAAATGGTGGGAACTTATTTTAACCCTGATTGTAGGACACTCCAAGAAGCAGACAGAGGTGTTGTGACATTAGGTGCAATGCTGAGAAAGACAGAATACCTAGAAAAAAGTAATTAGTTTTGTAAACAAATCACTTATCAAAGCTGAAAAAATGTGTTCTTAGATTGAAAATAATCCTTGGCAATCTTCCACATTTCTCTGTTTAGGAAATGCTTATTTTTGTTGACAGATCAGAAACTCTTAGAGATAATTTTTATCATAGGTCTAAGGACCACTCCACAATTATATACAGAACAATGGGCTCTGAGATTATAATGCCATATAGAGTCAAGGAAATTTACAGGAAAAGCAAGCACAACATAGCAGATGGTATCTCCAGGAACCCACTTAGTCAACAAAGAAGAGAAAAACTGATAAACTAGATGAATGTTATGAAAGCTTCATTACTATACTTACTATTCCAAGAACATTAGCTCTAGTTGAAATGAAACAAAAAAGACATGCCACGGGATTCATGAAGCTTGCGCCGGAGTAGCGTAGGCGATCTAGTGCCAAACATGGCCGTCGGGCAATTCAGGTAAGAGCTGTTTCCACGTGCACTACTAGCGTACGCCAGGGCTGCGCAGCTCACGGTGCTTGTATGCTAATTACCCCATGTACAGCAGTGTAGCATGCAAATGAAGGTATATAGCGATTCATGAAGTGGTGCAGGCGTAGCATAAGCATGCAGAAATGTAAACCAAAAAATGGTTTACATTTTTTCAAACAGAACATCGGAGCCATGAAAGCAGACCAAACTTACGTATTACAATGTTAACATATGCCAATGGCTAAATATACAGCCAATGGCATAAAAAAACACGCACAACACATAAAAAAATAACATTTAATGTCATGGCCACACTAACGCAAAGTACAACCGCAGTGCATGGGTGCGCAAACGGGAACACAAGGAAAATATATCTAGATGCCATAAAACTGCAATGTAACACAAATCATGATTTTGCCATAATAGTCAATAGTACGCATGCTACACCACAACTAAGGCGCAAGGGTTGCTAAGGGTCTGTGACAGTGTTCCGCGCAGTAACTAGGAATTAGTAGTCAGTGCCATGCAAATGAGTCAAGTAATACTGAATCGCAAACATCCCACCGGCATAAGGATGTACCACATGGCGCAGTGGTACAACACCGATGAGTGGCCTGGAGGTAAACATGACATCATGAGAGGTGTGCGCCACCATAGCTGTAAGCACATTGGAGCATTGGTAATCCAGGTTGCCTGTTGCTAAGCAAAGCTGCAGGATAGGGGTGGCCATAGCTATGCTTAGCTGAGATCACACAAGGTGACCGAAAATGCATGTGAACGTGGATGAAAACTAGCTCAAAAGCCAGAAACCAGACGCGCGCTGCATGCAACTTAGGTGAAACAGGAAGGTTACGGGAAGACAATAAGGAAATGCTGCAGCATGGTAATATGAGTATAAATGAATAATTAACATCTAGGAACTCACAGTGGGCCATTGATGACAGATAACAAGGCTGCCAGCAGCTACCTGCAGAATAGGAAAGGGGAGTTGCCGTACTGCTAAGAAAAGAGAACTGTTACATTAGAATAAAGCAAACCTGCAGTAGATCAGCTACATAACACATTTCACAACACATTCCTGGGTTGGGAAATTACAAAACATGAAAGCAGGCAGCTGGATGTGTGCCTGACAATGGGAGGGGAATCGGGTTGAAAAGTGAAGTAAAGAGCAATAGATGAATCACGGCAGCCAAGTGTAATTCAACACCACAGGCATCACAATAGTAGTACCTGCTGTGAAATCCACAAGTAAGATACCCTGCAGCTGGAATTGCACATACACACCCAATGACATCAGTAACTTCCAAAGCAGAATAGTATAAAGTGTGAAAACACTGCACACACATTTGTGTATTCCCAAACACTCTGCACCATCGGTGTAAACAGACGGGGAACTTTTAAAATGTACATGGTAGGGGCCGCCATAACTTTGATTCATCAGCATGTGTTGGAGACTGAAGGTGGTGTGGAGGATGAGGCTGATAACCACCTCAGGAACCGGAGGAGGAGAAGAGTGTTCAGACAAAGGGTAACCTACCAGGGGCTAAATGATCTGGAGATAGTAGAGCGTTACAGGGTGGACAGGGACACCATACTGCAAATCATTGAGCTGTGCCGGCCACACCTCAGAGCCAGGAATAACAGAGGGGAACCCATCCCAGTGGACATGAAGGTATGTGTAAGCTTGAGAGTACTAGCTACAGGTACCTTTCAAAGGCCAACTGGGGATATCATGGGGATCTCACAGGCATCAGCATCCAGGGTACTCCACCAGTTCCTGGATGTCATGTTACCACATGCCAATGAGCATATATACTTCCACCGAATGCAGGAGGAGTTGGCCAGCAATATGCACCTCTTCCACCATGTGGCAGACTACCCAGAGGTACTGGGTGCAATCGATTGCATGCACATACACATCAAGTCACCACCCGGTGAGCATGGTAGGTGCTACATAAACCACAAGGGATACCACTCCATCAACTGCCACGTCATGTGCAATGCCCAGGGTATTATCATGGATGTGTGTGCCGGCAGCCCTGGAAGCTACCATGACTCCCACATCTGGCATGCCTCACAGCTGTACCATGTATTTGCCAGGGGGGACATCCCATATGGCCACCTTGTGGGGGATGCTGGCTATGCACTGGAACCGTGGATGATGACTTCCATCAGAAATGCACACACACCCATGCAAGAACGCCATAATGAGGCACACACACAAACCACAATCATCATAGAGCGTGAGTTTGGGATGCTGAAATCATGGTTCTGTTGCTTGGACATATCTGGTGGAGCCTTGCAGTACTCTCTAGGCACGTGTGCCCACATCTTTATAGTATGTGCCATGCTACATAATATGATCCTGCGGAAACAGCTGCAGAAGGGCATAATGGTGAAGGCCCTCACAGCCCACCACAATTGCTAAGGGCACCACAGGCACAGAGGGATTCAGACCATGAACACCCTGTGCCAGCCCCAGTAGGCAGACTGAGGCGTGCCCAGTTTGCCCATGCCTTGGCAAAGAGGGAACGTATAGCACATACACTGACAGTGTAGGCCCCTACGGACTGGCACACTTCTCCACCTGCACACAGTAAACATGGATGGCACACACACACAACCACCTGTAAATTGTCATGTATAGGTGGTCTACTGTGTGCATCCTACCTAGGCAGCCCTCAACTATTGCACACACAACTGCTATTGGCACAAGGTAAGTCAATACCTGAACAGTAAATTAAGCTATCAGCATGTGTTGATACTGTATGTACAGGTTCCTAGGTACATCAGTAGGTACATGCCTAACTGTCAGAGGCCATTCATAAGCCTAGCCAAAATGTGTCTGCTGTCACCACCCCATTGATTAACTAACTGTCCCTCTGTGGAGCAGAGCCAAATTGTGGGATCCCTGGGGTGTAACTACTGTTCCCCACCCACTCTGCAAGGATTCCCTGGTGTGTTATTGAGGGGCTCCATATAATGTAATCAGGGATGTAGTTCCAAAGCATGGGAAGTATCCATGACAGATATTTGTCACCCCAGCATTTTCCACTTATGGTTGTGGCAAGGTATAGCTCATTACAGTGTGTGGCTCACTGTGACATGGATTCCGATAGCTGGAGCATATCCATTAAGCCTCACTTGGACATACCATTAACAGATATCATCCATATGTACACCAACTGAGTTGCACATTTGTTTGCAGTATTGAGGAACAGCCATAGTATACTATACATACTAAACACCATAGCACTTGTACATATCCCAGATGCCTCAGTGGTAAAGCCAGTGACTGTGTCGTTCATGGTCCCGGTTCCATGATCTGCAAGGGCTGTTACGTAATTCTGATGTCCCGAATAAGGGATGTTGGATGCAGGTCATTAAAGCACGTTTAAGCACGTTAGCTGGTTTTTGTGTCGGTAATTGGCGTTTAAACATGACTACATGGATATGTGCAACACAAGTCTAACCTTTGCTGACTATCGCGCAGATCACGGGCGAAGCTGCCCAGAACTGCTGAAATGTGTGTTATTCACCCTTGTACTAATAGTGCCTGCTCTGAGAGGTAAAACGACCACTTGCAGGAGTAGAACACGCAACCATGTACACAATCTTCACAATAACCTACCACTAAGCTACCTGAGATGTACCAACGGCAGTTGTGTATTGTTACAGGTTAAAACAAAAAAGGGCAGACTTCGGGAAATAGTATAAACCGCCATGTACCCAATGAAAGGTGTATTCTCTCTCTCTATCTATATATATATATATATATATATATATATATATATATAATAGAGAAAGGGTGATAGAGAGATATATGTCGATATATATGGATATACATATATATATATATATATATATATATATATATATATATGCAAATATATAGATAGGTTAACAACATTTACACAACCATGGAGGTACATATAAATAGGATAACTACCAAATACCGAATGCTTTACATACCGACGCGCGTAATCACGAGGCTTAAAGACCGAAAGACCACAGTACCGAAACACCAGAACCGCAAGTACTACTATCACGATGTTAAGGGACATTTAGTTAGTGCTTCTGGTGCTGCGGTTCAGGTAGGTACTGTGTGTAAGTGTGTTTCTGAGTGTGGTGTGTGTTTCCGTGGGACTGTAATGTGTGTGTGTGTGTGTGGGTTTGCTTCATGTGTCTGTTTGTGCTATCTCGGAGGTAGATTATTAAAGTAGGTGTGGTGTGGGGTGCGCAGCCATCCACATGGGAGGTGTATGGGGGCATGGCCACCTGCCCATACGTAGTATAGGATGGTTTGTTTGGATGTGATGGGTAGCAGTGTGTCTGTGTGTGTTCTGTGTTTGTGTTACTTTCGGGAGTTTGACTGTTGCGAGTTTGAGTGTTCGGTATTGTGGGGTTTGGGAGTCTGGGAACGGTAATGTGGTTGTTGGAAGTGTGTGCATTCCTGAATCCATGGGTATGCCGTATACAATAGTTGAAGTCTTCAAATATGTGTATAACATGGACCATAGCAATCACACATTCCGCCACGACCGGACATTATGAACAAAGGATATGGAAAGTATATGCCTATACACTATTACAAATATATGCTATGGACATGAGCCAAAGATATGGTTACCACCTGTCCCACCTTGTGAGGGACAGCCCCTCTATGTGCGGTAGTGTCCTGACCAAAATGAGTACAAATACTAATGTTCTACAATCGCGAGACATTTGGCATGTTCCATATTTAATGTAATTGTTGCATAAAATAGTCATGTCTGTATCTAAAATACCTACATGTAACAAGAAACAGGATAAGCAAGTAAACCACTACAAGAATAAGCTTTTATATAGGCATATATGTAAAGTTCTATACTTTGTACTGACCGTGGGTATATGTTGGCCTCTAAAATCCAATGTGTGTCCTGCAAATGTCCCACTATGGCCATTTGAAAAGGTGGCAACCCTAGCCAAAGAGGTTCAGCCACCAACACAACTCCAATGAGTGCAAATATCTGTGACAGAAATACACGAGACAGCTTTTATGTAGCAACATTTCATTACATATTGATGTATTTACGAAGGGATTGAAGGACCAACATCACCTGCATGCTATACAGGAACCAATTAACAATGGCTTAATGAATCAGCCTGCAATTACCACAGTATTAGTCCACTAAAGGATAGGTCTTCAAATAGGGAAGGAGCCCTCACACACATATCGAATATGTATAAACGCAGTTCCTACACACCTGCATCTGCTATGTACACCCACCTACATCTCCCCCCACACCTGAAACAATTGCAATACATACTGTAATAACATCACAAACATCCACTCACTCTATGACATCTGCAGAAGCCTTAACATACCTTGTCAGAGACACACTAAAATTGCGCAATGTGAAATAGTTGCTGTTGTACAATGGAACAGCCGCAGATGTTACAGGGTTTGGTTGCAATAATCCCATATCAGATGACTGTGAGTACACCAGGAAGTGTTACCAATTACTGATTAACAGCACAGTATGATACACATGTACAGTATACCAAAGATGTCAGGTGAGCACAGTTCAAAACACCTAACATTCTATGCATAGCCACACAGCCTTGAGCTGCCCAAACATCCTTGCCAGACCTAAACATTTGCAGATGTATCAGGTACAAACACTGCAGAAGTAGCAATGTTCAGAAATATAACAGCTAGACTCACATGTAGAACTACATCCTCTAGCCATTACACACAATCCACAGGGGCCATGAAGGTAATATATCTCTGTGTGTCTCCATATAGCTGTTGCAGTTCATCACAAACAACACATCCAGGCCGTCTTCCTTGAAGGTAGGGCAAATGGACAACGGCCAAGTGGAGTATTCAATTATACACCACTGTTGCCATGTCATTGGCTAATGGAGTAGCTGCACAGCTGATGTGCATGTAATCATTTACTCCGGAACACCAATTGGTGGCAGGATACCACATGTTACTGATATCTAAGTATAAAAGGATGGCTTGTCATACATTCAAACCATCTGTATATACCAGCAAAACGTTACAACAAGGATTGCAACACAAACCGAATAGGATTTAAATTACTATCAACGACAACTCGGGTTACTAATAAGGTATGTAGAACACTCAGTATGTCAGTGTATGTAGTACCTGTTCTGTAATAATTAAGTGTATGCAATGCATATAGTGGGAAAAGGCATTATGTAGTGATGTATTGTTGAGCATATTAATGCTCGTAGAAATCGTGTGTACTGCTGTAGGCCACAAGGTAAACACCTCATACACCACAAGGGATGCTATATAAGGACTTTGAACACAACAATTCCACTCCAGCCGCTGTCAGTGGCAGGGTTGGTCCAACAAGTACGTGCCATAACAGGGGATAGTATATGTTGATATACTGTAACAGTAGGCATATGTATGGGCGTATAACTGAGAATAACATGTCTAAGGTGGTCCTGCTGTGCAATTATGATTTGCATTGTGGGATATTGTGCCAAATAATGTGTAATGTACAGTATTGTAGGTAGATATGTCTAACATTTTACATAGCATTACTGTTATGTTATGCAAACATCAGGTATGTCTATTGGCATGAACAATACACAATAACAGAATGCATATGACTTGTAGTCACCAGACAGTGTATCAGCATGATAGCTAATTGAAATGGAAGAGCTAGTTAATTATCCATGCACAAAGGACATGTAATAGGTTCATAGGTTCATAGGTAGGTACTATGCTGTCTGGCCAAGGCCATTCATAAGCCTAGCTACAGTGTTTTGGCTTGCGCCACCTTCCTATGTTAGTTTCCTGTGCCTGTGTACAGCAGAGCCATTAATTTTCTGTGCCTCTGTACAGCAGAGCCACTGCAGTGATCCCTGGTGTACATGTCTGTCTCCCATTAACCCACTGAGGTATCTCTTGAAGAGTGCTAGTGAGGGTCCCTGCCTGATGTACATAGGAATCATGTTCCAAAGCATGGGGAGTGTCCTGGTCAGGAATGTTCCCTCCAGCATGTCCTAGTCATCGTTGCGTTTAGGTACATATCCCAGAGCATGTGGCTCTCAGGGGCTTTTGCTTATGTGGAGCATATCCATCAATACTGTTTTGGACATGGGCCTTGTATGTCCAGCAGATATCACCTCTGAGTACGCGGTATGCAAATGAGTACAGTTGGAGTTTCTGTAGTTGGGCTGCATACGTCATCCTTCGGAGGTCAGTAGTCCTCTTGGTGCGGTAATGTTGTGGTGTTTCAAGCCGTTGCTGTTGTCTCGTAAGGTACATCCCAAATGGAGTGTTGTACCCTTTAATGTGTTTCAGAAGTCATGATTAGAGAGGCACAATGGCTGCCTTTGTTCTGGCTACAAACCCATTAGAGATTGGGGGGCCACGTAGAAGGATATCCACACCACCTTGCCAATATGGTTATCAAAGGAGTGAATGCTATCTACTTGGGTTCTAAGATCCCTTATTACGTCTTATGTATGTAGGGAACTATCACCTATGTGATAGTCCGTGGGTGATTGGTGTAATCCAAAGGGGATGTTTATGCACCTTGCGGCATGCACCTTGAGGCCATGTTATTGACACCAGGTATCCGTCCCAGTGACACCCTTATGGAGGGTGTCTGTATCAGCTGGGGAATCAATCATGGCCCCTAGTTTGCAGTCGTCTGCAAACCTTTTCAGCCTAAGTCCTCCTGTGCTAGCCTGTACCTCAGAGAAGCATATACCGAACATGAGGGGCCCTATGACCGAGCCCTGGGGGACGCCAATTGTAACTGATTTACAGTAGGACCTAGGGTATGCTACCCTCACTGTGTGGGTTCTGTCCATGAGCCACTTTGCATAACATCTCGTGATGTAGGGGTTAATGTGCAGGTGGATGTGTATGTTGATAATACCAGAATGGGTAACGGTGTTGAAAGCCCTTGAGAGGTCAAGGTAGGCTGTGTGGACCTCCTTACCCGCATCTAATGCCTTGGTAACTGTCTCAAAGGAGTCCACCAGGTTTAGGAGGCATGGTCTGGTCCTAACAAATCCAAACTGGGTGGGATCAAAGGTTTGGAGGCCACCAATGTCTCTGTGAATGAGACCCATGATGATGTGCTCCATAGCCTTGCAGAACAGTCTAGTCAGGCGTATAGGGTAATAGTTCCCCTGATCCATTGTGGCACCACCTTTGTGGAGTGGGATAACTGTTGCTGTGTGCCATTCACGGGCCACAATGCCTGATGCAGGGCTATTATTGAATATGGTGCCTAAGTGGGGAGCCAGTTCGTTCTGAAGTTCATGGAAATTGCAGCCTGGAATGTTGTACGGTCACATGGATGCTGTGTTCCTGGCTTTAGAGAGTGCAGCTTTGAACTGCGTAGTTGTGATCGCATGGACTCTGCATCGTTCCTGTATAGATATGGGCCTTTTAGGGTGTGAGAGGGGTGTAAAGTTAGCACTGAACCTATCTGCCAGGATGTTGCCAATATCATTTGGTTCTGTAATGTTCATGCCTTACTGCTGTATGTCAGAGCAGATGTGGGTATTGCCATCGAGAGTAGTGACATACCTCTAGAATGCTTTGTGGTAGTCCTTGGAATTAGTTGCAGTTATGTTTACGTAGCTAGCTTTGGAGGATGTGATAAGGGATCTCAGATTCTTACTGAGGCTGACCAGAGAGCTCCTCTACTCATGGGATTATACTCTAATTTGCAACAGTCTCCTCCTTCTGTTGTACATTATGTCCATGGCAGTGGACCACCAGAGTGGCTTCCTTTTTCTGGAGGGTAGCATTATGGTTCTGTTTGGGATAGCATAATCCATGCAGTCATGTAAGTGCTAATTAAGTGCAGTTGTGTATGATTCAGCAGTTGTAAATGTACTGTCCATCTGCATGGGTGTCATGACGTTTACTACTGCTGTCATAATAAGCCTGAAGTTGGCTTTGTAGAAATATTGTACAGTGGTTTCCGTAAAAGGTGTGGTGCAGGGATGTGGATAACAAGGGTGATTAGCATACGTTTGGATCTGACCAATGAGGAGATAACCCCAGGTGTGGAACACCAGTCACACATGTTGGTAATGACCAGGTATAGGATATTGTTGCCCCTGGTGGTGGTGTGGATAGGTTGATCCAGGCGACTGGAGTTTATGAATCCCAGAAGGCATTGGCCTAATGTGTCGGTACATGAATATGTATCCCAGTTAATGGTGGGATAGTGTCAGTCGCACATTAGTAGTGTGTCTGGTTGAACCCTAATTTCCAGTACACCAAGAAGAGAGGACCATTAACCATGGGGTATGGTGGGGGATCTGTAGCAAGCTACAATTTGTAAAGCAGTTATGGCCAGAGTTAGTTGCACTTGGATAACCTCTGATGCATTGTGCTAAGCAACTAGCCTGGAGGTGTGGATATCCTTAGGAAATATGGACACACCTCCGCCGTGGGTGTTCCGGTCCTGGTTACATGACTGAAAGGTGTGGTATGAGCAATAGCATGGCAGTGCAGGGGTGCTCTCAGGAGCCTAGAAGCAGGTCCCAGTTACTGCACGGATATCGAAGTGGTCCATTACAAGGAGTGCCTCGGGTGAGTGCATTTGAGATTAAGACGTCAAGCATTGAGTAGCATTACCCTCAGGTTCTGCTTGCCTCTTCCTGTCATGGTGGTGAATATGTTATTTGAACTGTGCCTAAAACAGGCACTATAGGAGCAGCAAGAGCCTTAGCCATTATCCGGAATCCCAGGGCTGACAGGTGCAGGCCATCTGTGCCAAAGTATCGTGTTCTGTCGACCATGTCATTCAAAGCAAACAGATACTGGATACCCTTGGAATGACACCAGAAGCATAGCCAGTTGTTGAAGTAAATCATTTTGTCCTTGTACTGTGTTATCAGTGTGGACAATGGCAGAATGCTACTCAGGGCTATGGCGAAACCTGCCTGGGCTACAAGATCGGAGAGCTATTCCATCTCTCTTTATATGTAGTCCAGGAAGGTACATCTCAGGGCATTCACAGTAACATGGACAATGACACAGTCATATTGTACCTGTTGAGGAGTGACCTGAGTGCATAGGTTATGTTGTGGATCCTGTTACCCGACAGGCAGCTGACAGTAACTATTTCCTTGTGTAGCCTGGTGAGTGGGACATCAGTGTGACCGCCTATAGAGTCACCTATGACTAGTGTGTTGGGTATGTTATTTTACTCTACTGGCTGTGGTTGATGGGCACACTGAGTCTGTGGGCTATAAGTAATTGGTGTTGTGTTGGGGGATGGGGTCTGCCTGCATTTCTGCTTTGGAGTTCTCTGTTGCCTAGACAGAGTAGTATTGAGAGGCTCCACAAATGTTGTTGTGTTACTATGTGTGGCCTGTGGTGGTAGAGATTTAGTGAGACTATGTGATGAGTGTGGTATGGTGCAAATGTTTCACTTCCCCACATGATTGTCAAGTTCAGTCTGGGTTGGAGAGAGCTTTACCTCCAGCATGGCTAGATATGTGCATCTCCTACAGGTTGTAGTGTTGGATGTTAGGAGGGGAGTATTGACTGTGTACACGAGACAATTTCTATATTGCCTCAAGATGCCCATATTCATCATATAGACAGGTGAGAACACTGGGAATTGACACTTGTACATGCCTGAATATATAACTATTTCCCTCTAGATAAGTGAGGAAAGTGTGTACAAGAGCTGTTTTACTCTAAGCAAGCGGGAAATGTAAGTACAAACAGTGTTTACCTGTAGGTAATGAGGAGGATTGAGTGCTATAGTAATTAGTAGCTCATGTAGTGCTTACATGTTCTGAACAAGTGCTGAGCATGAATAAGCAATACAGATAGGGTGTTGGATAACATAAACACACTGCACCCCCAACAGGTACACAATCATATATCCATGTAGACTACAAAGCCCCTGTAACCATAACTATGATGGTACAAGGTGCACTCAGGCTGCATGGGATCTGTCCACATCCCTGGTTGTATCATACACATATGGCAAAACAGTTTGCTCTACACATATACATCATGTAAAACATGCTTCATGTCAGTCTGTGAAAACACTGAATGCTGCTCACCAACAGTTATCACAACCCACAAAGTGGAGACACCACTCATAATGGAAGGCACTGCACTACTACCCTGCTGAGTCTGGTCTGAAAGGCCATGAACCTTAATCAGCGTATATGTTGTCAGCAGTACAGATGTAGATGACAGTAAGGATGATTTCACACTGCATATCATACCTGTGTCAGGTCATAGGACATCATCACCCATACTGTGTTCCACCTACACTCAGTATACTAGATGTACATTCATATGTCACAGGAGTGTTCTGCCAGTGGACTATTGACAGAACCAACACTACAGAAGGTGTCTGATTAATATGTGCATATTACGCCAGTGCCAGCTACAGTAAGACAGGGTTAATTCGTTGTACTCCCCCTCATTGTAGACCATACCACACAGACAAATGGGAGGTATCTGCCTATGTAAGTATGTGAATGGCTATGACCTAGGAACAATAGCTGACTCAGTGTTGTTAACAACATACAGAAGGGGCTTTGTGGGTGAGGTGTGTGACATATGTGCACAATCTGACAGTTGCATATTGCATTGCCACCGCTAGGTTAATAACCCTGTACCCATCAACTACCACCTAGGCAGCGGTCAACATAATGGACACTGTGTGTAAGGGATGCTGCTTGTGCAGTTTTCCTCCCTGAGATAGTGACGTCACCAAGCCCTTTAGGTAGTCATAAGTGGCAACCCTAGTCATGACAGGATGCCATCCATGAATATAGAGATCATTGTTCAGCCATACTCATCACTCAAGTGACTTATATTGGATCACATATCACCTTTAAAGGGTATTTGCCATGTTTGGATGGCTGACACCAGCCTTCACAATCCTCATCTCCACTATGTAGCATGATGCCTACCCTGCATAAAGCCATACTCGAAATATTCCACAAATGCTCGAACACGTCAGTATTGTTCTTAAATCAAACCAGACAGCAACCAAAGCAATAAATGGAGTGCCACGAATGTATAATCCAAAATAGAGTTTAATTTTTAAGCGCTTTTCGTCTGCTACTAATGGCAAACTTCTTCAGAGTAAACTCATCTTCCATTCCTACTAATTTATACAATCATCTTAATTAATTAATTAATCCAATTCAACACTCATTACTTGTTTAAAAGGCAATGGCTACAAAATCAATTTAAAACTCAACATTATGGAAGTAACCTGTTTACATAATTTAGATTATTTAAATGTAGTAAACATATATACTTTAAACATCTTACAGTTCATTCTCCTTTTTACTTCATAAATTCCAACTGGGTGATGATACATCAAAAATAAAATTCATAACATTTCCACAATGATAAAAGTCAAAGAACCATAAAAATTAAATTTAAATATATAGCTCATAATTCGCAAATTATACATTTACTTATTTGAATTGATTTATTTATTGTGTAATATAGCATAAATGCCGCTATGCAACACTTGATCACATTGGTCAAAACGTTGAATTGATGGTTTAAATGAAATATTGATATAGTTTTAAAATCTATCGCTTTAAACTTAACATACTAAGTAAGCAACCTATAGAACATGCTTCATTTAAACCAGGGGGATTGTAAGATGCCAACCTGATTTGCCAATACAGTTCTAATACTAATAGTTTCAATGAAGCAGGACCCCCTCTGATGTCATACAAAACTTGATCAATACCAATGAATTTAAATTGGTGGTCAGGGTGCTCTGAAACATGTTTAGCTAAAGCATTTGTAAGCTTACACTTCCTAATAGCGTACTGATGTTCATAGATTCTTTCTTTAAATTTGCGTTCAGTTTTCCCTACATAATGGGCAGTACAATTTTGGCATAGGGCTAAATATACTATCGATTTGGAATTACATGTGAATCTATGTTTAAGTTTAAATTCACCATTATTGATGTGAAATCTATTTGATTCCAAAATAAATCGACAAAAGTTGCAGTTGTGACATTTAAACATCCCTGGTGTTCTCACTGACATATGTTTCATTTCAAACCAGGATTTAAGGTTCCTACCTTTCTTATATGTCACTGCTGGTGTAGTTCCTAACTTGGTGGATACTGTTGAGTCTGTCCCAAAAAGCTGCCAGTTTTTCTGAATAATAGACCACAAATTAGCACTGTCCACTGTGAACGTAGTAATGAATCTAGGAATATCTATCGTATCTACTTTTCTAGAACCCACATCAATCTGACTAAACGCAGTACTTGCAAGTGTGAACATATTCTCTTTGTCTCTCACTTGCAATAGTGGCACATAAAAGTTACTATTCCTTTTTATAGTGATCTCATCTATAAGTTCGTCAACTAACCCGTTAGGATATCCTCTGCTTAGAAACATAGATTTGAGAGTGTTACATTCCACTACAAACTCTTCATCTTTACTGATAATTCTCGCTGCTCTAACAAGCTGTCCTTTCACTACTGCACGCTTTTGTGTGTAAGGATGACAGCTTGTGAAATGTAGTAAAGTGTTGGAGTATAACGGTTTCCTATGTATCTTAGATGTAAAACAAGACCTATTCAATTCTTTTGTTAAAAGAATGTCAAGATAGGATATCTCATTACTACTAAAAGTGAAAGTGAATGTAGGAAAATCTGTGGAATTGTTCAAAAACTCAATGAATGAACAAGCGTGTTCTTCACTCCCATTAAAAAGGATAAAGATATCATCCAAATATCGGGTATAGTAAACTAACTGGTCAGAAAATAAAGGGTTGTTCAAGATGAATAGATGTTCCCATTGGGCCATAACTAAGTTGGCCACACTAGCTCCATATGGTGAGCCCATCCCAACTCCGACCGTCTGCACGTAATAGTTGTCACCAAACATGAAAAAATTCTTAGGTAGTGTTAAATCAAGAAGTTCAGCCACTAATAAGATGTCGTAACTCTTAGCCTCTCTAGCTCTTAACCTGTCACAAACCCATTCAATAGCTATTTCCTGAGGGATACAGGTATATAGGTCTTTGACATCTACTGTGAGCAGATTATAATGTGGTTGAAACCTTAATTCATTGATTTTAGATAGGAAAGTCCATGAATCTTTGCAAATCTGGGACTCAAAAACAACGTACTTCCTTAAGATATGATCAACCACCTTAGCACATGCGTAGGTTGGTGATCCACGACTATCGATAAGTGGCCGCATGGGGGGATCATTTATGTTCTTATGTATTTTCGGTATTCCGAATAAATATGGAGTCCTTGGATATAACGTGGTCATATAGTTATACTGCTCTTGGTTTATCCTGCCTTCAATGTACATCTCTTCTAAATGGTCTTTAATCACTTTGTAAGCGATATTAATTTCGTTTTTAGAACTCAAAATGTACGCTGGAGTATCTAAAACAGATGCCATACGATTAAAATAATCTCTGTTGTCAAAAATTACAACTCCTCCACCTTTATCCGGTTTGCATATACGCAAGTTGTTCATTTGAAGGGTCCGAATGTTTTCAACTTCTTCCATGTTACTATGTGAGATCCTATTGGTGCGATTCTTAATGTGCCTCCTAATGTCAAATTCACACATTAATTCAAATAAAGCTACCAAAGGATGAAGGGGAGGATTAAAGGTACTAGGAATGTATAACTGATTACTATCACGTAAGTATGCTCCCCCTCCCATCATTAACTTAAAGTTGAGTTTACGTGTGAAAATTTTAACATCAATTAAGGCTTTAACTAAATCCATATGATGGTGCGGTACATATGTTAAGCCTTTGGCCATTAAATCAGCCATGTCCGTTGATATGTCAACAAGTCAACTATGTCAACATAGTAACTTATAGATGAGATCACTATAAAAAGGAATAGTAACTTTTATGTGCCACTATTGCAAGTGAGAGACAAGGAGAATATGTTCACACTTGCAAGTACTGCGTTTAGTCAGATTGATGTGGGTTCTAGAAAAGTAGATACGATAGATATTCCTAGATTCATTACTACGTTCACAGTGGACAGTGCTAATTTGTGGTCTATTATTCAGAAAAAACGGCAGCTTTTTGGGACAGACTCAACAGTATCCACCAAGTTAGGAACTACACCAGCAGTGACATATAAGAAAGGTAGGAACCTTAAATCCTGGTTTGAAATGAAACATATGTCAGTGAGAACACCAGGGATGTTTAAATGTCACAACTGCAACTTTTGTCGATTTATTTTGGAATCAAATAGATTTCACATCAATAATGGTGAATTTAAACTTAAACATAGATTCACATGTAATTCCAAATCGATAGTATATTTAGCTCTATGCCAAAATTGTACTGCCCATTATGTAGGGAAAACTGATCGTAAATTCAAAGAAAGAATCTATGAACATCAGTACGCTATTAGGAAGTGTAAGCTTACAAATGCTTTAGCTAAACATGTTTCAGAGCACCCTGACCACCAATTTAAATTCATTGGTATTGATCAAGTTTTGTATGACATCAGAGGGGGTCCTGCTTCATTGAAACTATTAGTATTAGAACTGTATTGGCAAATCAGGTTGGCATCTTACAATCCCCCTGGTTTAAATGAAGCATGTTCTATAGGTTGCTTACTTAGTATGTTAAGTTTAAAGCGATAGATTTTAAAACTATATCAATATTTCATTTAAACCATCAATTCAACGTTTTGACCAATGTGATCAAGTGTTGCATAGCGGCATTTATGCTATATTACACAATAAATAAATCAATTCAAATAAGTAAATGTATAATTTGCGAATTATGAGCTATATATTTAAATTTAATTTTTATGGTTCTTTGACTTTTATCATTGTGGAAATGTTATGAATTTTATTTTTGATGTATCATCACCCAGTTGGAATTTATGAAGTAAAAAGGAGAATGAACTGTAAGATGTTTAATGTATATATGTTTACTACATTTAAATAATCTAAATTATGTAAACAGGTTACTTCCATAATGTTGAGTTTTAAATTGATTTTGTAGCCATTGCCTTTTAAACAAGTAATGAGTGTTGAATTGGATTAATTAATTAATTAAGATGATTGTATAAATTAGTAGGAATGGAAGATGAGTTTACTCTGAAGAAGTTTGCCATTAGTAGCAGACGAAAAGCGCTTAAGAATTAAATTCTATTTTGGATTATACATTCGTGGCACTCCATTTATTGCTTTGGTTGCTGTCTGGTTTGATTTAAGAACAATACTGACGTGTTCGAGCATTTGTGGATTATTCCGAGGCTTGCTTATTTGTTTTTCACAGTTGGTGCTTTTAATTTCTATGGTATGGCGTCTGAGTCTATATGTGAGCCAGCCAGTGATTTCCCTAATGCAACACCTGAACTTTTAAGGTCCGAGATTTCAGAAGCAGGTATTTTGTCTGCATCTGATAACCAGCCAATAACCAACACAAGTTCCGATGAACGGAACATCAACAGTAAGTCTTTTGAACTACTGTTAAGTAAACTTAATGCATTGCTTTTACGAATGGACAAACTTGAAAAAGCACAAGGTATTTCATTAACTATGTCTTCTAATGAGAACCGAGTAAACAACGCTGTTTGTATATCCAACAGAGCATTGAATGCCGCTACTGTTAAATCGGTTCTGAAGCCGTTTTTCACAAACATGACACACTACAAGGAACTGACTTTGATGTGAACGATGTCCCCAACGATATGTTTGGTACTGATATGGTAGTGAATTCGATTTCTAACTACAATGTTAATATGAATGTGCGAGCTGAACAGCGGTCCATCACCAATCCAAACAACATGCTGAACTCTGCTGCTTCTTACGTTATGAGTGATGCAGAGTTAGGTTACACTAATCATGCTAGGCAGAGGAGAATTCCAGCCGACGATGAACCACTACAATCAACAGTACCAGCTTCATTTTTGGATTATTCTAATTTTCCAGCGTTGCGACACCCCAGTACATATGTTGTACAACAAACGGAACCTATTCCCATTAACTTACCAACTACAGGGGAGAAGCGACACCCCAGTACATATGTTGTACAACAAACGGAACCTATTCCCATTAACTTACCAACTACAGGGGATAAACAACCAGATAACGTTTTGCATAATAGGAAGACCGGCCATTTAACTACTAAAACGGCTTTAACAGTTGGAGCGAGTACTAATGAGCCAGTATCGGTGATTGTAAGTACCAACAACGCACCTAACTTTTTTAACTGGATAAACAATAATCCGTCATTCAGCAATGAAAAAACGTCATGTAACATTCAGAATGACAGTACTGATCTTGACTTTTATAGCAATTTGAAAGAACTTGATAGTATTTTGTTCAAGATCAAAAAATTGAAACTTGAAATAGTATATTTTAATGAATGTTTAACAAGGAAAATAGTGCCAAAAGGTTTAAGGCACTTCCAATATCCCACAGGCCTTATTCCTAATTCTGAGTTTCACTTAGAACTGTGTAGCATGTATGATAGACATGGCTTTGAACTGTTGAAACTTATGAGTAAACATTATGCATTACAAATAGACCAATTGAATGGTGAAGCAACAATATTAGATAACAAGATCAAAGCTGATGTTAAGTTTGGTAGTCACAGTTTTGAATATGGTAAATTATTTAGTAATATTGATAAACACTTGGTCAAACTGCAAGCTATTAAATCTAAGAAGCTTGACAGGGATTCCAAGGCGTACAAGGAAGGGACAGCATATCCCAAACCTCCACCTGGTCAGGTTTGGAAGGGTAATGTTACTACACGTGGTAATGGATCTAATTTGAATCTATCTAATGACAGTAACGTCCATAGCGGTACGTCAATATCCAAGACAAATATAGGTGCGAACTCGAATGAGTTTCAAGATAATGAGAGTGTCGAGCCACCCAACGAATTACGTAGAAGTGAAAGATTGCAAAATAAAAATAACACTGATAGTTACCATAACCATAATGGACAGGGGAATTTTTTAGGAGCAAGACCGAAAGTACAACGCCAACGGCAGAATCACCCCTACCCATTGAGGAGCAATCATTAACATATATTGTAAGTCCATCTAGTAACCAAGAATTTCCATTTGGAATAGAGGAAGTTGAATTAAGTGATGGAAATACACATCAAGGACCATCTATTATCACCAACTCTCTAGGTGATTTTAAAGTGTATAATTTTTCTAATGTTGACATATCAACGGACATGGCTGATTTAATGGCCAAAGGCTTAACATATGTACCGCACCATCATATGGATTTAGTTAAAGCCTTAATTGATGTTAAAATTTTCACACGTAAACTCAACTTTAAGTTAATGATGGGAGGGGGAGCATACTTACGTGATAGTAATCAGTTATACATTCCTAGTACCTTTAATCCTCCCCTTCATCCTTTGGTAGCTTTATTTGAATTAATGTGTGAATTTGACATTAGGAGGCACATTAAGAATCGCACCAATAGGATCTCACATAGTAACATGGAAGAAGTTGAAAACATTCGGACCCTTCAAATGAACAACTTGCGTATATGCAAACCGGATAAAGGTGGCGGAGTTGTAATTTTTGACAACAGCGATTATTTTAATCATATGGCATATGTTTTAGACACTCCAGCGTACGTTTTGAGTTCTAAAAATGAAATTAATATCGCTTACAAAGTGATTAAAGACCATCTAGAAGAGATGTATATTGAAGGCAGGATAAATCAAGAGCAGTATAACTATATGACCACGTTATATCCAAGGACTCCATATTTATTCGGAATACCGAAAATACATAAGAACATAAATGATCCCCCCATGCGGCCACTCATCGACAGTCGTGGATCACCAACCTACGCATGTGCTAAGGTGGTTGATCATATCTTAAGGAAGTACATTGCATTTGAGTCCCAGATTTGCAAAGATTCATGGACTTTCCTATCTAAAATCAATGAATTAAGGTTTGAACCACATTATAATCTGCTCACAGTAGATGTCAAAGATCTATATACCTGTATCCCTCAGGAAATAGCTATTGAATGGGTTTGTGACAGGTTAAGAGCTAGAGAGGCTAAGAGTTACGACATCTTATTAGTGGCTGAACTTCTTGATTTAACACTACCTAAGAATTTTTTCATGTTTGGTGACAACTATTACGTGCAGACGGTCGGAGTTGGGATGGGCTCACCATATGGAGCTAGTGTGGCCAACTTAGTTATGGCCCAATGGGAACATCTATTCATCTTGAACAATCCTTTATTTTCTGACCAGTTAGTTTACTATACCCGTTATTTGGATGATATCTTTATCCTTTTTAATGGGAGTGAAGAACACGCTTGTTCATTCATTGAGTTTTTGAACAATTCCACAGATTTTCTAACATTCACTTTTACTTTTAGTAGTAATGAGATATCCTATCTTGACAATCTTTTAACAAAAGAATTGAATATGTCTTGTTTTACATCTAAGATATATAGGAAACCGTTATACTCTAACACTTTACTACATTTCACAAGCTGTCATCCTTACACACAAAAGCGTGCAGTAGTGAAAGGACAGCTTGTTAGAGCAGCGAGAATTACCAGTAAAGATGAAGAGTTTGTAGTGGAATGTAACACTCTCAAATCTATGTTTTTAAGCAGAGGATATCCTAACGGGTTAGTTGACGAACTTATAGATGAGATCACTATAAAAAGGAATAGTAACTTTTATGTGCCACTACTGCAAGTGAGAGACAAGGAGAATATGTTTCCACTTGCAAGTACTGCGTTTAGTCAGATTGATGTAGGTTCTAGGAAAGTAGATACGATAGATATTCCTAGATTCATTACTACGTTCACAGTGGACAGTGCTAATTTGTGGTCTATTATTCAGAAAAACTGGCAGCTTTTTGGGACAGATTTAACAGTATCCACCAAGTTAGGAACCACACCAGCAGTGACATATAAGAAAGGTAGGAACCTTAAATCCTGGTTTGAAATGAAACATATGTCAGTGAGAACACCAGGGATGTTTAAATGTCACAACTGCAACTTTTGTCGATTTATTTTGGAATCAAATAGATTTCACATCAATAATGGTGAATTTAAACTTAAACATAGATTCACATGTAATTCCAAATCGATAGTATATTTAGCCCTATGCCAAAATTGTACTGCCCATTATGTAGGGAAAACTGATCGTAAATTCAAAGAAAGAATCTATGAACATCAGTACGCTATTAGGAAGTGTAAGCTTACAAATGCTTTAGCTAAACATGTTTCAGAGCACCCTGACCACCAATTTAAATTTATTGGTATTGATCAAGTTTTGTATGACATCAGAGGGGGTCCTGCTTCATTGAAACTATTAGTATTAGAACTGTATTGGCAAATAAGGTTGGCATCTTACAATCCCCCTGGTTTAAATGAAGCATGTTCTATAGGTTGCTTACTTAGTATGTTAAGTTTAAAGCGATAGATTTTAAACAATACCAATATTTCATTTTAACCATCAATTCAACGTTTTGACCAATGTGATCAAGTGTTGCATAGTGGAATTTATGCTATATTACATAATAAATAAATCAATTCAAATAAGTAAATGTATAATTTGTGAATTATGAGTTATATATTTAAATTAAATTTTTATGGTTCTTTGACTTTTATCATTGTGGAAATGTTATGAATTTGATTTTTGATCTATCATTACCCAGTTGGAATTTATGAAGTAAAAAGGAGAATGAACTGTAAGATGTTTAATGTATATATGTTTACTACATTTAAATAATCTAAATTATGTAAACAGGTTACTTCCATAATGTTGAGTTTTAAATTGATTTTGTAGCCATTGCCTTTTAAACAAGTAATGAGTGTTGAATTGGATTAATTAATTAATTAAGATGATTGTATAAATTAGTAGGAATGGAAGATGAGTTTACTCTGAAGAAGTTTGCCATTAGTAGCAGACAAAAAGCGCTTAAGAATTAAACTCTATTTTGGATTATACATTCGTGGCACTCCATTTATTGCTTTGGTTGCTGTCTGGTTTGATTTAAGAACAATACTGACGTGTTTGAGCATTTGTGGAATATTTCGAGGCTTGCTTATTTTTTTTTCACAGTTGGTGCTTTTAATTTCTATGGTATGCTGCATAAAGCCATGTCCAACACTGTGATGTTGGACATGCTACACATACATATCCTGATCTCAAATACATATGTCATGGACATCCACCTTCCTAGTACAAGGATCGCCACATGCTGGACAGATCCTTGTGCCATACACGTTACATACTCCTGTCATACTATGCATCCTTGTCCAGCAAAGATGCACATTTCACCTCTGTCAGACATGGTGTGATGACCGCATGGTAGATGTATTATTAACCATGTGGATCAGTTATGTGGCACTGCTTCACCTGGCGCTGGAAACACGGCTGTCGGCTACAGCTAGGTAACCTTACATCCTAGGTTCATACATGGCCCAGGGCATACAGACTACTAGATGACCTTGGCTGTACATGCTATAGTTGATAACCATCCCTGCAAATACCATCAGGCTAGCCAGTGTCCCATGTGTATCACATGTGCAACACAGGCGATATGTGGCAGGATGTTGAACTGCTGTACAGTGCCATGTGGATGTATATGGCAAAACACATGCATGTAAAACCTTCCATGTGCATGCCTGCAGTGTCACAGGTCATGTCCGTTAAGGCAGTGTAAGTGTTTATATGTGACATATACACAGCATCAAGGATGACAGCATTAATGTGGACACATCCAGGCATGTGCTGATAGGTAAGAACACCAGTACAGGCAAACAGACATGCCCACATCAAGACAGCATCCACATGGAGTATGAGCAATGTAATCAGGTGACACACACATATATGGTGATAATATCCAATCCCCATTGAGTGTCACATGTGTGTGACACAAACATGTCAGTGGTGTCAGTGTCATGAAGATTTGCAAAGACAACTATTTATACGTAATAAATGTGATATGTGCAGCTGTATCTCTGTGCATCTCTGAGATACTGTGACCTGTCTCCATCATTATGTCTTCCAGGTATGCCACGAGCAAGGCTACCAGCCTATACATGCTTGAAGGATGAGGCCCTCATACCTTACCTCCAAGACAACTATGATGTCCTGTTTAGCCATGTGCCACAGGATGCACAGCAGCAGTATGACCTGTGGCAGGAACTTTGCAGGAGGGTTAATGATGTGGGTGGCCATAACCGCACATACCAGCAGGTGCGCTGACACTGTACAGACCTAATCGGATGGGTGAAACAGTGTGCAAATGCAATTGTCAGGGAACAAGGTGCAACAGGTGGTAGGCCACCAACCCAGCCCCCACTCACACGTACCGAGAAGCTACTGGCCAATCTGGGAACACCGGTAGAACAGCATCCACAAGCCTTAGCTGACATCGTGGAGATGGGTGTCTCTCAACCACCGAGCCTAGAGTTGCCTGGTAAG
Organism: Protopterus annectens; assembly: GCF_019279795.1. Lineage (NCBI taxonomy): Eukaryota > Metazoa > Chordata > Ceratodontiformes > Protopteridae > Protopterus > Protopterus annectens. The sequence continues at coordinate 352,670,459 of NC_056734.1, read as the reverse complement.
TCACTACTGCACATATAACTATTATATCCCATATAGTTGCATGTGTCACTGTACAATATGTAATGTAACATTATATGCAAGGCATGTATATACACATGCCGCATACTATAGTATGCTACTCTGTGTATGCAAACATGTGCATACTCGATAGTATATCCTATTGTACTGGCGAATGTGTTAACATGCACATTGCATCCTGTACCTGTCATACAGGCGTGGATAATGATCATACTGCTGTGTCACCCCTATATAGGTACCTCTGGCGTTCCGCTAAGACAGCAGCCCATTGCAGGTGAGACAGTTATAAGTATCAAGCATGTTAATGCACAGATATATTCACCATGTGGCCATTTAACACATGTACAAGTAATGTATAGTCCTGTCACAATATACAGATCACATCTGCAATCCATCACAATGGCTACCCATGTGCAATACTTACAAACTATGTGAAACACTGACATGAAACCTCACAAACTGTCATTGTTAGATGTGTGGACAGCTGTGGATACAATGGTGGAGGTGTTGTTCAATGTAGGAACATGTACTACACATCAGAACCACACATGTGGGGTACACAAACAGTACTACACAGTGAGATGGAGTATGGGCAGTCCACAGGATTCACCGGTGTGGATTATGGCCCTGCTATGAGTGCACACATTGTGATGTGCCATCTGACATGTCCATGACATGTAGTGGGCTGGCTGCAACATTGTCTCACTATCCCGTAAAACATACCCCACATACCAAACATACAACCCTTTGTCTGCATAACCCTGTGGACAATGGAGTATATGACATCTATGGGTGTATGTCATATGGGACAACACAGACATGTGAGATAGACGGCCATCACAACCATTTGTCCAACACATGTTCACACATGGCCATAGAGGATGGCCAGAGACATGTAGCAACACACAGTAGATATGATGTGTTTGTGTGTACACCATGTTGTACATTGGCTCCACATGGTCCAACTATAGCCTTTGTTGAATGGTTATATTGCAGATGTGGAACACTAGATATCCTACAGGCCTATGCACAGCTTGTGGAGGCATAACATCATGCGACCACATAAGATGTGTTGAACATCATGACTTTGTCACAGCATGGCAGTAGTCACCTGTACAGCATCCACATACATAAACAGACAACCACATCAGGCCACAGATACAGTACATTTCCCTTGCTGCTGTTGGACATCACTGTTAGCCGTGCACCTCGTGTGTGTGTGTGGTACACAAATGTCATGTGGGACATGGTGTATTGACAAGTCTGCCATGTGTGGACATGGTTGCCAGGCAGCTAAAATATGTTTGTAGATGTGCAGAGGTGTCATCTGTATGGCCTTCGGTGACCTGTGTCACACATTCCACATCATGGTTTAGTGTGTATACACCTCAGCGACGTGGGTCACAATCCACAGTATATATGTACTGTGTATGCACACAGTCATGGCTATGCACTGTGTCTGTACTTCACACTGTATAGCAATATAGATGCCTCATAATACCCTACAAAGGTCATGCACATCTGCTAAATGTACATTTTATCTGTAAGGTGGACAGACAACACTGCAATGTGACACCATTACCCCACTTTATACGTGACAGGACACCATTGTGTTAAACATGTATGCATGTCAATGCACACGTCAGCAGATTACATGTCATACTACATGTTAATGTCAAGGTCATATGCCACACATCAGCCATGTGTACTGTTAACCTGTGCTGGTCCACATGGTGTAACACAGGGATGCATGCTTACTACCATGATTGTATGAAATGCAAAGCTTCTGCTATGACACATGCATGCTGTTGTGTGCAACCCAGGGATGTATGATAACTACCACTATTATTGTCAGAGCTGCATGCCGTCTGCTGTATCACATGCATGTTGCATGCCTTCTGTCATATCACATGCATGTTGTGTGTGTGTGTGTGTGTGTCTGTGTGTGTGTGTGTGTGTGTGTGTGTCTGTATTGTTATGTAGAGTCTTTGTCTGCCCTCACAGGTGATATAGGTGTGTTACCCTCCTGCGGTCCATCTGATGTAAGTGTCCCCACAGACTCTAGCAGTGATGATGAAGATATGCTTGAGGCACAGGCAGGGTTGTCAGGGGCTGAATCTGTGCCATTGGTTGCCATTCCACCTATATCCCCCTCATCCCCGCATGCAGATCTCATGCCAACACATACTCCATCACCAGTGGCCATAGAGGAAGGACAGTTGGCATGTGGTAGCTTGGAACAGGAAAGTGTGGTGGCTATGGAATGTGTGTATTCACACCATGGTGTCAGGCAAATGAATGGAGATGGCCCACACAGGCATGTATCCAGTGCTGCTCGTAGGAGGACCTCTGGCTGACATGCCCCTGCAGGACAGAGCTCAGCAGCTGGTGTCACCAGATGCATGTTTCAGGCTGTAATGGCGGCACAGGCATGTGCTGAACAGCAGAAAAGAGAAGGGCAGAGGCTTCAGAGGGCTGCTATCCGTTCTTTGAACAACAACATCCAGGCAATGGCAAATGCTCAACAGCAGATTGCTGAGGTTTTGGACAGATGATTGGGTGACATGGTTGGAATCCTTGACCGTGGCATGACAATCCACAAGCATGAGCTGTCTTTGCTGGAACATCTGGTAGGAGTGAGGCGTAGGGCACGTGGACGTAGGCCAGCTATGTCACCTGGTGCAGGTCTATGTGAACAAACTACCTCACATGGCCGGTCCCATAGTGGCGGTAGCAGCAGCAGTGCAGCTGGTGCTGCACTGATCACACCAGGACACAGCAGGCCACGTGCACATGGCCCTGGATGGTCCCAACAGGGACACAGTTCCAGTGGACATGTGTCATTGGACAGTACCCGATCTGCAACTCTGCTTGGTAGTGCCCGTGCAACCCCTGGCAGGCACAGGTCACATGGCTGTGGCCAGACACCGTGAGCTGTAAAGCCTGGTCTGTACAGTCTGGAGCTGTCAATAAAACCCCTGTGTAGGTCAGACACATGGCAGAACTGTGTGCACACATACATGCACACACCAGAAACATCTGTAGGGCACCGCAACACACATGCATAACAACCACACATGGCCAATTAGATCACAGGCCCTAACCCACACACATGATGTTATCCACTGGTGCAGCCTAGGCCCCTGGCAAACATTATCACCCTGTGCATATGATGATGCCTGTGCTGCATCCCTGTCATCCACACCATTGGTGCAGGGGCATGCTCATATGGTCTGATGCAATGGGTGAACAGAATAGGGAGATAAGTGTAGATTACAATTGTTATGTACTGTTGACACACAGCAGACATACCATGTAGCAAAGGTTTAGAATGCATTGTTTTCTGTTCACTGTATGTGTCTTGGTAACAACGGTAACAGCATGTTGGTCATGATGTCATGCTTCCCTCCTTCAGGCCTAATTGCATGTGCCATTGAGTGTCAGTATTTGCAGTTAGTTTCCCATGTGTAAATGTGGACTACTCACAGGTATGTATGGCAATACCAGCATGCTATTTGTAGCCTCAACCTCAGTGTCAGAAAGGCTGACATTCCAAAGATGTCTACACATCTACTGATCCAGGAGCATGGGAGCTGTGTACTAAGCTTCAGTGACTAGAGATGTGACATCCATACCGGGTGACATCACAGGTAGAGGTACATGGGGCGGGGAGTTTACATAGCAGTCTAGCTGATGACAAGGGTAGAGGCCAGTTGATAGCATGAGGCCTCACTGTGTAGCAGTAATACACATTCACATTACAGGATGCGAACACACAACTACACACACACACACACACACACACACACACACACACACACACACACACACACACACACAGGTATTCGCACACATGTATTCAGACACACAGTAACCCGCTCACACTCACGGGGTCAACGACACTGTAACACATGCACACACATACACACACACACACACACACACACACACACACACACACACACACACACACACACACACACATTTGATGGTGTTGAGGTGAGGACCACTGCCTATGTGGTAATCACCATTACAGTACTGTGCACCTACATGACTTGACACAGAGAATACACATGTACAGGTAGTCAGTAATGCCTAAGATCGACGGCATCAACAGGGTAGTAGATTGCATCACCTGGAGGGGTTAGGTGTTCTATCTGTTCACTATGGTAACATACATCCTCACTCCATGGACCAGACAGCCATACATACATACACACACACACTGTGGAGTCCACAATTGAATGCACCTATGTCATGCACATACAGATAGCACATGTGTGTGATACACACCCCACTCCTGCCTATGCCTTGCTTTCTACAATGCAGTATGTACAGATCTCTACAACAGTGTACAGGAGAGTGAGTAACAATTGGGATGTATTCCCCACCATACGTGACATATATGGACACACAAGCAAACGCACATGGCAGTACTGTGAATCAAACACCTGCTATCTTATGATACGTATGACAGACATGCAGCAGTATTGCCTGCATTACAATGTGTACCGATGCTACCTTTGGCAATTGTGCTGATATATGCACACAGGAGGTCTTAAGTGTTACAGGTGTCAAGTGATTTACAGTCAGTGACACCCTGATCGCTGTGTAGGTTGTATGTGTTCCCCTTCAATTAACAGAACCATAGCTTAGTGTTTGCAGATGTTATTGTAGGACTGCTTGTGACACACCTGTGAGCTGTCCTCAGCAAACATCTATCTGCAAAGATGCCCCACCACTTAGTTATGTCCACACTTCCATCCATACCTGATGTACATCTTACCGTACTGTCAGCATTTCATCATATACAGTTGGCAATGATGGGGCTGCACACATCACCTGCAAACATCAGCTACTGCACACGCATGGTAGATGAATGCCCACCACTACATGTACATTTGTGTAGGTCATACATTCCTATCATTTTGCCATGTTTGTAGGCACTGCAATTGGTGGACATGTGTGATGACATACGTGACACATGGACTGTTGTATGATATGATAGTTGTTATGGGTAACCAGTATAGAGGGAACGTTAACTCAGTCAACATTGATATCACACCTTATGTACTGTTAACATTCAACAGCCATGGACCTATCTTCCATGTGCATGTGTGTAATTGCTGTAGCCACCTGTCTGCACAAAGGACAGCAACAGGTATGCTATATACATATGTGTTGTGTGTGTGTGGCATGTACATATCCATGGCAGGTACATGTATGTCATATCCAAACATGAGGGTGTTTATTGGTGTCCAGCAACAGTCATCTGTTACTGCTGTATATGACCCAGGGCCCCTGTACAGCTGACCTGGTTATGTACAATGGTATCATTGCATTGCATAACACATGATGCAACTGTGTCAGTACATGGATTGTCTGCACAGTTGATGTAGAGCTAGGTACAGTCCACTGGTCATGGGTCACATGGTGTTGTACTATTATATGTCCTACCACATGTCTGGATGTGTGTTGTTGGTCCGAGGACATGGTGATGTCTGAGGGCTACATCCTAGAATGCGGCTTTTGACACCGTGATCTGCACCTGACACATCTGTGATGCCTTTTGAGGGTGTACTGGTCAGTACATGTGAGTGGCCTTCATGTACGTGGGGGCATCACCACCTGGAGTGGTCCATACCTCTGTTATGGCGCACATGTCTGGTTCCGAGGTATATAGTGGAAGTGCTTTTGTGCACAACTGAGCCTTCAGCCAGGTGTTCCTTACTGCACAGATGTCAGTATTCCCCATTGTTGGATCTACATTGGGCAGCTGTGATTATGAACGCTACACATCTAGCACTGTTTAGAATACACATACAATGCAGTTGTCCTCTAGGTGTCAGGGTGTTAACCTGGTCTCAGGACATTCGACTATGAATGGCACTATATAGGTGAAGTAGCCACTCCTGGCAGGACATCACCACGGGTGGTAGTAGTGTGCCAGGTATAGACTGGTACATCTAAGGTGACAGACAGCAGCAGACATTGTGTAGAAGACAGGTGCCAGATATATGTAGTGCAGCATTCCTGCTAACAATGGCAACTATCGACACTGGAGTCCATTACAATGTGTTGTTCACATTTAACTGTAATAGCATGGCCACTGTGCCCTTCCGTGTTTAAAATCAGAGTGCATACAAAACAGCCCTGTGCTACTAAGTGTGTGAGCATGCCCAGTATAACGTTGTGTAGATGGACACGTAGTGCATTCCAAATGGCCGTGTGCTACTAAGTGTGTGAGCATGCCCAGTAGTGACACTTTGTGTCGGTTATGTGCCTCTATGTGTATGAGCATGGCCATTGTAACCCTGTATAGCGATAGTAGTTGTCCAGTCAACAGATGGCCATACTCCACTTCAGGATGGATTCCTACATTGAACACACAGGTTCACAGGTATGTACATCATAACTGCCAGCATCCATGTTGATGTCCGCATTCCTAGAAGGTCATATTGACAGTCTTGAAAGGTGTAGTGTCTGTGGCGCGGCTCATGTCTATCTAGTATTGTAATAGTGGTCTGTAAATAGGCAGTTGTCCTGATCCCACCACTGGTGTGTGTGTTTGTCTCTGTCTGCCTGGGGACAGAAATTTGCTTTTAGACTGCTCACACTCCATACAATCCCTATTGCCGGCTTTGCCAATGCTGTAAATGTCACCCACCTAGAAGTACACCTCTGGGAGTGCTGTGTCCCAGTAATCTCTGTAGCGCATTCTGTAACTGCATAATGCTGTAGTGTGATAAGGTAGTTAGGTCAGTGTTCTAATCCCAGCTATGCCAACTGTGTGTGTGTGTGTCTCCGTCTGTCTGGGGACAGAATAATGCTTTTAGACTGCTCACACTCCATACAATCCCTATTGCTGTCTTTGCCAATCCTGATGATGTCACCCACATAGAAGTACACCTCTGGGAGTGCTGTGTCCCAGTAATCTCGGTAGTACATTCTGTAACTGCGTAATGCTGTAGTGTGATAAGGTAGTTAGGTCGGTGTTCTAATCCCAGCCATGCCAACTGTGTGTGTGTGTGTGTGTGTGTGTGTGTGTGTGTGTGTGTGTGTGTGTGTGTGTGTGTGTGTGTGCGTCTCCATCTGCCTGGGGACAGAAATATGCTTTCAGACTGCTCATACTCCATACAATCCCTATCGCCATCTTTGCCAATGCTGATGATGTCACCCACCTAGAAGTACACCTCTAGGAGTGCTGTGTCCCAGTAATAATGGTAGCACCTTCTGTAACTGCGTAATGCTGTAGTGTGATAGAATAGACAGGTAGGTGTTCTATTCCAAGGCATGACAGGTGTGTGTTTGGCAGTCATATCCTATGTGTTGGTGTCTATGAGTGGCTAGCTATTGGATGTGTTGAGGAGCGTGTTTTGTTGTTTTCCTATATAGTGGCCATAAATGTTGCAATCGGCCAAGAGACTGGGTTGGCAAGACATACCCATACATTCGGCAACAGGTCTGGTGAGTAATGTCAGCAGCCCTAAGCTTACCCTGAATACAGTCTGAACCCGTGTGACACACAGAAACACACTTGCCTTGATATTAACACCAGTACATAATGCAGGAGGCACATGAGGTTTCCTTTTCATTCTTGTCTAATGTTTTGGTGTCACGTGGTTCGCTGTTGAGATATATATTCTATATCAACGTATGTGTGTGCATATGTGTGTATATATATATATATATATATATATATATATATATATATATATATATATATATATATATATATATATATATATATATGTGTGGACATTAGCACATAGAAATCTACATGATGGAATACATGTCCTATACTGTTGAATGCCTGTGCTGGATGATCTGTACATGATAACCTCAGATGTATGTATATCTGCCATGGCTTAGTGGTAAAGCACATCATCTGTGGTGTGCAGGGTCCTGGTTTCGAGCCGTGAAGAGGCCGGCTGTTTTGTTGCTGGGAATAACAAGGGACATTGAATACGGTGATAGTAAGACGCTTTTAACCAGTTGTGTGTGGGTCTGCACGACAGTAAGCAGTGGTTATTTTTGGGGAGGCTCAGTATGGGTCATATAACTATGCATTAGAAGACAATACTATGCAAACAAGGTGGAAAATAGTGAATCCCGTTTATCCCCAGGGAGTGATGCAGGTCCCACGAGTGTATGTGTACAGATAGCCAGGTGCAGGACTTGAATATAAGTGAAATCATAGGGGGGGGGATGTCAGGCATGTGGATTGGAGCCCTCTGTCTCGGGATTGCTCCTAGCTTAGCACACCTAAGCTAGGGGTGTATCTATACCTGCCTAGTGCAATTGGGAGGGACAACAGCAGTAGGAGAGTAGTCAAGGTGAACAAGCTGGGCAAACAGGTGATCTTTATCAGAATCAGCAGATTACAGGCCCAGCAGACCAGCCCAGCCCAGAACACTATGATAAAGTGAGCAAGCACCTTCCCCTCGGGTTTTTCCACACTCTACACCACCAGTGTATACATGTGGGGAAAGTTTAACAAACAAGCCTATGAAATGAGATGGGCTGCAGCAGGCAACATAGACCAACATGTGCAAGAGGTTGAGGGTGATGAGGATGTGAATCCTGCCAAACAACCCTCAGTGAGGAGACAGAGAAGACTGTACATACCCAGGGTAACCTACCATGGGCTACATGAGCTGGAGATAGTGGAGCACTATAGGGTGGACAGAGACCGCCTACAGCAGATGGTTGAGCTGTGCCAGCCACACCTGACACATCGAACAGGCCAAGGGGAACCCATCCCAGTGGATATCAAGGCATGTGTAGGCCTAGGTATACTAGCCACAGGTACCTCCCAAAGCACAACTGGGGATATCATAGGGATCTCACAGGCATCTGCATCCAGGGTATTCCACCAATTCCTGGATGCCATGTCACCACATGCCAGAGAGCACGTACATTTCCTCAATGTTCACCAGCAATATGCGTCTCTTCCACCAAATGGCAGACTACCCTGGGGTAGTGGGTGCTATAGCCTGCACACACGTATGCATCAAAGCACCACCCAGTGAGCAGGGTAGGGCCTACATTAACCGCAGGGGCATCCCCTCCATCAACTGCCAGGTCGTATGCAATGCCCAGGGCATTATACTAAATGTGTGTACTGGCTGCCCTGGAAGCTATGATGATTCCAATATATGGCATCTGACACAGCTGTACCACAGTTTTGCCAATATGGACATCCCCTATGGTCACCTAGTGGGGGATGCTGGATACCCACTGGAGCCATGGCTGATGACACCCATCAGAAATGCACACACACCTGAACAACACCATAATGAGGCACACACACAGGCCAGACATATAATAGAGCATGTCTTTGGGATGCTCAGGTCACGGTTCCAGTGTCTGGACACATCCGGTGGAGCCTTGCATTATTCACCAGCTACATGCACCCAAATTGTTATGGTATGTGCTATGCTACACAATATGATCCTGCAGAAACAGCTGCAGCAGAAACAGCATGGGGCAGGGCTACACAGCCCTCCACCAATGCCAAGGCCTGTACAGGCACAGAGTGACTCAGAGGAGGAACAACCTGAGCCGGACCCAGTAGGCGGAAGGAGGCGTGCCCGGTATGACCTGGCCTTGGCAAAGAGGCAACGCATAGCATATGCACTGACACAGTAGGGACCCAGGGAATGTCACCCTCTCTGATTCGCACAGACAGTAAAAGGGATGCCAAACATGACACTACCTGTGCTCAGCCATGTATAGGGAGTGCACTATGTGCATCTGACATATGCAGCCCTCCAGCACCATCCTCAGGTCTGGCACACCCTCAAGGTAAGTCAATCAACCTACTAATTGGCAGTTGTATTAGAATGTGTTGGTACCTGTAGCTATTGGATGGATGTGAGCATGCAAGGGAATTTGGTGGCCAAATGTTAAGGCAGCAGACAGTAGACGTCCATAGTGGCACCATGACATCTGTAGCACATACATGGGTCACCATAGTAGCCAGTAGTACACAGGGTGTCATAATCCATTGCAGGTAATGGGCTGAGCAACATGTGTGTCCATACAGCCCACACAAGTCTCAACCAGCTGGACAGGTGTAGACCGACACAAACAAATGCTGAACTATGGCCTCTGAATGCGCCCTATGGGTAACCCCTCCTACAACCCCACACAGACAGACTACAGCAGGCCAGGCAGTTGGATGTAGGTTTTGAAGGCTAGGAAGTCAGAAACTAATATATTGGTAATTAAGGCTAAGATCTGTAGTACACCGGTATGCCTCTAGCCAGCATAATAGGTAGGTCTACACACTGAAATGGAGTGCCTGACATACCAGTACAGTACTAGCAAATGTGTACATGTGTCAGGTGTGCACCCCATCCAACGTACACATATACCAACAGTCAGGTGTGCCCCCCCTCCTGTGTAGGAATGTAGATACAGTCCCGCTATGCAGAAATGTAGCAACAGTCAATGCCACATGACCGATGGATACCCTGCGGACACAGCATGCCACCTGTCAGTGTACAACACAAAGGTCAGCACCACATTACAGACTACCTAGATATGTAACACATGCGATACAGCTGGCCATACTGGCCATGCTTACACACTTGATGGTATGACGGCAATGTCAGTCGACAACATACTGAATGGTCATACTGGTCATGCTCATTTTATGACTCTTACATGTTGTCATTATTCATTACGTGTATTTCGCAACCTGTCCTAATATCACTAGTTCTAGGGGGGGTTTAGTTGGGACTGTGTTAGATTACGATTCATAATCACGGACGTCCATGGCAATTGGGGACAGGTCAATGATATGGTACCTATGTGTTCCCCCAATGATTTACAGATTATCCAGTAAATGTGCTCTT